>NW_015094506.1:23537337-23614366 GCF_001431845.1 Calidris pugnax
GCGCGGCGCCGCGGGCAGCGGGGCCGGGGGAGGGATTGGGGGGGGAGGGACGGGCACGGCATCCGCGGCGCCGTGTGCCCGGCCCGGCCGTGGCTTTGCACCTGGGTAGGTCGTTTTCTGGGAGGCCGAGGGTGCCAACGGCCAGGTGCCCTTGGAAGCGCTGGCGGAGGCGGCCGGTAGCGGAGGGATGGCAGACGGGGGGCAGCGGGGGCTCCTCTGCCCGCAGCGAGGGCTCCGGGGGCCAGGATGGAGTCCCCGCCGGTGAACAACTGTCTCCATTCTGGAGGCGGGAATGAAAAGGGCTATTGATGGGAAACACGGGTCGGTTTGTGCCTGTGCGACCGCTTCCCGCGGTCCAGAAGCGGTGGAACGTGTGGGGTTTGGGGCACCTTCCTGTGGACCTGGCCCCTGATGGCGCCTGGTCGGTTCATTCCCCAAGTGCTTTCCAGTTTGGGGGGGGAATGCTTGAGGAACACGAGCTCCACACCGAAAGAATCCATCGGCCAACCCCAAAACTGGGCTTTCCCAGCAGTTTGTTGCCCTGACTCACTCGTGTCATGGTATTTACTTTAGGGGGTGTCTGGTCGGGACCTGGTTGTAACCTTGAGTGCGATCAAACTGAGTGATTGCAGGCAGCACCTTAAATACCAGCCAGGCAAAGGGCAGCCCTCCTTTGGATGCAGATCCTCGTCCCGCTGGCCGTGGGAGTAGCTGCGGAGGCAGGGCATGTCCTTGTGCTCCATTCCTGTTTGTTTTCTTGGGTGAGACTGGGAGCGCAACTCAGTATTTGGTTTCTCTGCTGCTATCTCAAAGCCTCGGAGGTCTCTGTCCGTCCCCGTTGTTACCAGCTCACAGATTACAGAAGTTAAGCGAAACGAGCTCTTCCAAGCTACGTGCTGTCTCACTGTAGAGCGCTTGTCTCTTCAGGCATCCATGAATTCCCAACAAAGCTACTGCAAAAACTACAGCGAAGGCTTCACGTTGTTAATGAGCAATCACTAGCTTTATTTAAAACGTTGTTACATCATTGGGGACGCTGAAATGGGAAGAGAGATTTAAAGAATTTTAAATTGGATTGTTCTCTTCAGATTATTAAAGAATTGAATAGACTACTGAGCAAATTCCCTGGGAACTATAAATTTAAATGTTTAAAAGAAAGCTCTAATTGTTCTGCTACTATAATAGTCCCTTAAAAAGCAGTGCTTTACCAAAGCAAGTAAGTGCTGCTATTTTTAGCTTACGTGAGGTGCTGTGGCTTTCAGCAAGTAATTGTAATTGCAAGTTGGTGACAAGGTAGAAGGGAGGATCTCTGGCTCCCAGGTATGGGCATCTACTGCTGCCTGCAAGCTCTGCCCGAGACTGTCGGGGAAGAAAAAGGGGGGTGCCAGAAAGTGAAAGCCTGGGTAGACCCTGTGGGTGAAACCTTCTGTGAGGGAGTGTTCAGAGATACAGTGAATGGCTCTGGTGGTCATGAAAGGAGAAGAACGTGCCAGGATCGTTTTCATATACTTGTTATTCTTCTGAGCTTTGAGCAGTTTGGTTAATTGGGAGGCGTAAAAAAGTCACTGGCTTTCTCAGTTCCTATTGCTATCTGTGTGAACAGAGGCTGAGCTTTTGCTTTCTCTCTGTTTTTTTCCTTTTCTCGCATCCCCTTCCAGTGCAGTTACTGGTTCCAGTGGTGATGAAGCAGAGCTCAGTGAAGTACCTTCTTAGAGAGAGAGAGAGAGAACTAGTCAACATGTTACCAGGCTCTTTCCAGACACATCTGTATGGCCTTCCATGATGGGGTTTGGTTGTAACTGGAAGATGTTAAAATGCATGCTGTGCAGAAGCTAAGAGGAAGGCAGTGCTACCAAAATGGCATTATTCTCCCAAGGCAAAGCAGTGCAACAGCCATTAATGAATAAAGGAAAAAAAAAGGAAATAAGTTTCTGCAAACAAACTTGGGTTTTGCCAAATAAGATGATGACTTCTTTTTTTTTTTTTTCTTTTTTTTTTCTTTCCCCCCACTCATACTGAGCTATTACCAGGCTTTCTGAAAATAATTGCAAGACTTGCTTGAAGGTATGCCTTCAAAATACCTGTTTTCCTTTTGGAATGCATTTGAGTTATATAGAGAAAAGAAATGGAAAAATACCAAGAAGATCAAATTACTATTATACATACTCTGAAGTTTGTTTTCTTGGAGGAAGCGGGGGTTGAAGTACTTCTATGCTATTATTTAGTGTTGTGTTAGCATCCCTATTAAGGAAACTATCAGAGCAGTGTTTGCCTTTTGATACGGTACAAGTGAGCGCTCGCGAGAACGTTAGGAAGTTTGGTGTCCTCACAAGGAGCTTGTGACATAATACAAAGGTCAGCCATTTAATTCACATGTTACTGGTTTGCTTGGGCATGAGGGAATCGGAATATCCGTGTTGTGCCCGCAATGCTGCGAGGGCCAGCTTCCCTGAGCTACTTTTTTTCCCCGTGTTTCCATGCTGCAGCAACAGCAAAAGTGATTCCAGTGTTTTGTTGCCTTTGGGCACTGAGATTTTTACTTCTTGAAGTTCAGGAGAGCTTTGTTGTAGATTTCAACGGCGGGGACTTGGCCCAGAAGGTGTAAGGAGAGAGCGTGTGCCACCTTTATCATGTCTGCCCTGATGTCATGGGCACCACGGGGTTTGAGTCGGTGGATTTATGCTCTGCAGCTGGCACCAGCATCTGTCTCACTGTCTTTAGGAGGAAATTTTGGCTCTGGGAATAGATCACCTGGAGGGTTTGGCTCGGGAGAGCATTCGTAATGTTTATGTTCTTTGTTGTAAAACATGTCAGTTTACAGATGATATTGGAACTCCTTGATGTTGTCATGTTGGCATTTCATCCAAGCTGGATAAGGCATTTTGGAGTTAGACCTGGTTCCTATGCAGGACTAAAGCGTTCTGAGTCCACAAAATATGTACTTATTTTCATGAATTTCCTCTTGATTATTCCTTTGATTCTTGAGGACAGGGATTTCTTACTAACTCAGCTAGTGATAAAGCAGCCCACCCTATTGACTATTTCTTCTCCTTAGCATCTGTGGTATATGCCTGTTCATCTGACTTGTTCCCCTGGATCAAGGACTTCTCACCTTTTCCTTGCTTCTGTTGTACTGGACTTTTTTGTAATAGGTATTTTTGCAATATTGCTCATTCATGTCATGCATTTTATCTTATTTTTAAAATTACCTGCTTATCACTGATATTATATAGTGAAATGTAAATTAGCCTTTATTTGTTATTATTAGCTTCCCTCTTTTAATAGTGTGATCATTATGCAAAGCATGTAGGCAGGCAAATGAAATCTTCAAAAACATACTTGATGCTGGGATAAAACATCGCTGCTTCCTGAAATTTCAGTGGGAATCCCATAGGGGCTTGGCTTTCCTTAGTCAGTGAGCAGCCTGAAAATCATCTTCGTAATGACTCTCCTGCTGTCTCTTCCTTGTGTGGGAGACCTGAGACCTTGAATTTCATCTCATCTCATGCTCCAGGATGGCAAAGGACTGGTAGATATTTGAGAGTTACTCTTATACCACAGGTGCTTTTCTAACGGTCGTCAAACTCCATAGAAGCAAAATGAAAATTGTATCCTACATCTAGTAAGCTTTTTAATTGTCTTTAAAGGTATCATTTAATTTAGAAATAAACTTTTCCTTTTTAATCAAGGACATCCTTAACATAGTTTTACTACATGTGGCTAGCTGCTGTGTATCAGGAATGACCCAGGGAGAGGGTAGCCTGTGAACAAACATTCCTGTAAGTCTGCCTTTAATCCAGAGGGGTAAGGAGATTTGCTGCTCTCTGAAAAGTTAAGGGATTTATTTGAGTAAGGGAGGAGGTGGTGGTGGGGGAATCCTGCCTGACACTTTATTTACTCGTTGTCCTCCCTCCCCGGGCAGCTCCCAAGGCCACAGGGCTCTTCCAGACCTCTCCCTGTCAGAGCCATGAGCTGGTTTCTCAGCTTCTGCTTGGATTGCCCTGTTACTGGCAGGGAGATTTCTTCTCTGGTCCCTTTCTGTGCTGGTTTCAGTGTGTTATGACCTCTTCCCTGTGGAGCTGCTGCGACGCTGCCCTCAGCCCTGAAACTCTGAAAGTCACTGGCAAAGTGGAGGCAGTAGCATGGATGGAGTATATAACATGAAATGACTCAGATGGTATTCACCTGCATCCAAACTCTGCCCAGAATGTTATTTTTCACCTTTTGCTTTATGATGTTACACACACACCCCCTGCCCTGTTAAGGTAGAGGACGAACAGGGTGGAGCAAAGCCTTCCTCTCCTGGTTGAATTCCCTGCACTACATAGGCCGTGACAAAATAGATGCTAAATTTGCAAATGCCAAAGGACGAGCCTGCTGCTGATGCTGGTGGAGTGGCAGGGAAACTACAGCTGAGTAGCATTTTGTGGTAGAAAAACAAGACTAGTCATTTTCCATCTATTTTGAATGTGTACTCCTGGTAATCCAGAATTCAGTACTGTAATCGCTTTTCTAAATTGTATGAATCCTGTGGACGGGACCACAGCTGCCTGCTTCTGTATCGCATGCTTCCCTCTCTGTACTGTTACCTTTCTGCAGTCTCTTTGGAGAGTATCAAAAGGTACTATTAAATACGCTTAAGGGAAATGGGGAAAGTCATAATCGTATGTTGTCTGTGACTTTATGCAAAGGACATAACATCTTTTTTTATTAATTTTTTTAAAAAATTCTAAATGACCCTTTAGAGTACCTTTGGAGTTCCAAGTTATAATAGGTAGCCAGAAACTTGACTTCTGTGGTGCGTGTGCTTCTTGGCTTATAATGTCAGTTTATTATCCCAGCGGTGCCTTCTCTTTGATGAGACACAAAGTCCAGGCTCTTTTTCCATAATGTTACATTTCAGAGATGCTGCGGTTTCTCTGCTCTGCAGGCCTGCAGTAGCAATTACATTTTCTCTGTGGTGTGGTGACTGCTGACCCATAATGGATGCAGAGTTGTAGGTGAAGTATGATGACTGTGTCCTTCTGCAGCATTATTACAGGGGCATGGTGTTACAGCAATAACTTAAGTTCAAAATGAAAAGGAGGGGGGGAAGCTTATGGATTTTTTTTTCTACTGTAAGTACTCGTTGCTTTGTAAGGCTGATGTTGCATCATATTTTCTCATGCTGTGTTACTTAGCTTGTAGGAAATGAATGTACGTGAGAACTGACTGGAGGCTTTTATTAAAATAATTTCCAGCCTTTCTCAGCAATCATACATTTTAGTTTGGCACAATCAAGATAAAATTTGTTGATTTTTGTGAGTTAAGGTAACACAGAAGTATTTTTCCACCTGAAACACCTTTCATAGAATCCTAGAATATCTGAAGTTGGAATGGACCCATAAGGATCATGGAGTCCAACTCGCTGCTGCTCACAGGACTACCTAAAACTAAACCGTATGACCAAGAGCCTCATCCCTATGTTCTGTTTAGACCAAACTACTTATACAAATGGTAAGCGTTGTAATAACAAGCCAAAGCAGGTGAAATCTTACTGATTCTGTGAGATGGGGTAAACCAAAACACTTGCTTGTCCTGAGTTGGGCAACATGTTGTTGTCGGAGAATGGCGTAGGGCTTGCAACTGCTGATCGCTTCTTCTAATCCCCATTGCCTCGTATTAACAGGAGATAACACCACCACCACACTCCTGTGAATTGAAAGCTACATTCTCATTTCTGGGAGCTAGTCTTTCCAGCCGTCAGCTGGGAGCATGACTCATACCCCATCGGTAAACACGTTTCTTGTGTATATTCTGTTTGGTACAAGTTTCAGGAGGATGGTACGCCTGGGAAAAGGAGTACCTTTTTTTATCTTGTTCTGTTTGGCTTTATTCTCAGGTTAAGTACACAGAAATAATAAATTACTTTCCTTTTTAAACTTTTTAAAAAATTGTTTACACTTCTCTTTGTCTGGACAAAATTATGTTCTTTTATTCCTTCTGTAGTTTAGAACGCAAGACTGAGTAGGACCTGATGAATGAGCTAAAAGTTCAAATCCCATATGTGTACCCAAAGACAACTAAACATTCTTCCTGTGTATGAATTATTCTTCTATGCATAATGTAATGTTAACTTTAATATACATTGCCAGACTCTTGTTTAAGCCTGAGCTCATATAAAACAGCCTAGAAAAACCTCATGATACTTTTAAGAGCTTCAGAAATCCCTTTTTCTTGTGTAAGAGCTTATACTGTAGCATCTAATATTTATGTAATGCTTCTAATCTGCCAAGTGTCTTGCAAATAATGATTTCAGAATAACCTTGGATAAAAATGTACACGTGTAAATGTTCTCGTTCCTCGGGTGAAGAAACCGAGGCAGTGAGGATAAGCTTTGGCAAGAGGTTTGGTATCAATGTGGAGAATGAATCCTGCCTTTAAGGTTCTGTGCTTGGACGACACAGTTGTTTTTCCTGCTGCTGTGTGCTTGGTTGTCCCTACGTGGTCTCTGATTTCTTAGAAGTAACGGGGGTAAAAGGAGAAAAAGGGAGGGGGAAAAAAAAAAGGGAGAAAAAAAAAAGGTAAATCATGTGCTCTGGTATACTTAATGTAGTCTAAGTTGAACATACGTGATTCGTAACAAGGCAAGTATGAAATTTATCCCTCTAATCTGCCTTGTATCGCTAGTCCCCCAGAGGCTTAAGGCTAGTGCTGTCTCATATATTTCTGAAAAGCTCACTTGAGTGTGGTCCTGACTTCTTAAACCAGGGGGTGACTGTGTCCTCCCAGGCAGCTTTTCTTTGGCCTTGGCGCTGGTGGCAGTCGGCAGATGTTACCTGCAAACACTCTTCGTTTGTCTGAGATGCAGCTGCGTCGCTTGGGGAAGGTGTATGTGGGAACGGCTTGGCCGAGTTATCATCGTGCTATGAAGTAATCTGACAGGGCTGTGCCCCTCAGGGTGAACCGCTTTGAGCCTGTGAATGTGATCAAATGAAACATGCTCAGCTCGACCTTGAAAGGAAGCAGGGCTGAAAAGCACAGGTCGTTCCTGCCATGGGATCTGTGTATCACGTGAGGAAGAAATATGGTTTGTGGGCTTAAGGACAGGTTAGGTCAGCTCTGTGTTGAGCTGCATCCCAAGAAAGACTTGGAGTAGGGAGCGCTGTCAATGAGCGGAGGGAGATGTCTTTGGGTGGATTTGGGCAGAGCAGACACAGTACCTTTGCTGTGGCATGGGGCTGGGGTAGCGTTTGCAGGGGAGATAGAGGCTCCTGGATCTTTATCCCTTCCCATTTGGATTTCTGTTCTGATTGAACTTGCTGCTCTAAAATGCAAGACCTCCTACTGGGCAGCAGCAGCTTGGTATTAATTGTGCATTTTGTTGTCTCTTAACTGTCTGGAACCTATTTTTCCCCCTCCTTGTTAAAGAGAAGGAGGAAGGTGACTTATAAGACTCAATTCCCATTTGGGAATATGTTTGGGATGGCTGTCTGCGATACAAAGTATTATCCAGAGTGGTTTCCCTGTTCATGTTGGGTAGAGTAGAAGGGGTCATGCTTTCAAGTGCTCAGAATGCAAAACATTTAGCACAGCTGGTGAGAGAAATCCCAGCTTGTGTCAGGACCCCCCAGATCCAACAGAGATGGGGTGGGATTTTTATTGCATGGTAGTTACAGAGGTTCAAGCACGTAGGAGGTGGCCAGGAGGTCCATTGCAGCCTTTTGGCCAGCTTCACAGCTAGTTCCTCTTGTCCAACTCCCCAATCCAGTGGCTTGCTTGCTGTCTAGTGCAGACTGTGCTTGTGGCTTTAAGTGGCAGGGTTCTAAATGGTAGATGCTGTGTGAGCTGTTCAACAAATGAAGCTCATAAAACGGCTGGAAACAGGTATGATTCCTCCTCCCAGTCCTGTACATAAGGCAGATGTTTGTCCGCAGGGTTTAGCATTCTCTAAATAAATACCGCACCCAGTGTTTCCTCAAGGGCAAGCCATGCTGGAGTGAAGCCAGTCTAAGGGACATCTCTGTGTCTTGATCACAGAATGGTTTAATTGCTGGAGTCTGAGAGGGGAAAAGAGAAAACTAACCCTAAGCTGAAGCAGCCAACATTGGTAAGTGTGATGGTTGGAGGAAGGCTCTGAGCAGGAGGGAGTGTGGGCAATGCATAGTTGGGGAACAGCAAAATATGGATCCTGTACATGACTCAGCACTCATGCTGATTAAAAAAAAACAAAAAAAACCCAGAAAACTTCAATAAGAAGAGGTTATCAGTGTGCTGTGGTGGCATAAAGCAAGGTGGCGAATCTGGAGCTTTGCTCCTTGTTTGGGATCTGTATTCAGTATGATGCTGGGGGAGTCCAGGGCTGCTGAGGTACAGGGGTACAAGCAGCGTTCTGTCTTCAGAGGCCTTCTGGCTTGACAGAACTGAAAATATATACTTTTTTTTAAAAAGGCAAAATTATAATTGTAAGCTGTCAGTCGCATTCACTGATTATCATCTGTGTTTAGCCCCAGTTCATTTCCTTCTCTTTTTTTCCTTTGATACCAAGGGTTGCTTGAACCTGAATCTTGTGTGGATCTCATCTTGATGGCCATGGCAATACTTCTCCTAAATGGTCCACATCCCCATGAGGGGCAGGGATCAAATGGATCTGGTCCCCAAGAGGAAAGAGAGCAGCATTATGTTGGCCTCTGTCTGCTGTGGTGTGGGGAGATCTGTCTGCACTGGTACCATGACTCGAGGTGGTGAGCTTTGTCTGACTTCAGGGAGAGAGGGTGGGGAAAAGAATGGGAAACCACATACTGTCACATGTATGCTTTCCATGGTGGTGATCTGCTACAATAAGAGAAGAAACAGCTTTGATTGCATCTTTTCTACTTTTATTTTGCCCTGTAAACAATTGGGGTTTTTATGGGAGATGACACAACAGGATACGTGTGAGTTGGAGTGGAAGAAGAGCATATGCTGTTTGGGTGTTAGCTTGTGGTGATTTTGTAGACCACGCTGTGGTGTCCTGCATACCACTGCTTCAGAAATCCTGCGGAAAAGTGTCCTTGGACTAGCGTTAGAGGCCTCTGAGATTGTCTAGGGATCCCTTCATAGGCATAGCTCTGCTTCCAAAGTCTTCCCAGTTAATTTCTCCTTTTATTAAAGCTGTTGGTCCCATAGCTCAGTGCCCTTTGTGTTGTCCCATCTCTGTATCTGCCTCATTGCTTAAAGGTACCAACAGAGGCAAAATCCTTCCTCCCCTCTGTTCCCCCCTATGAGTCCTTCTGAATTTTCCTGATTGTTTCCTCTGTCCTTTATGGCCTGTTATGATAATTTCTACTCTCCAAACTCCCTGCAGAGAGGAAAAAGAGATCCAGCTTCAGCCAAACTCTGCAGCAAGTCTTTTTTTTTATTTTATTTTTTTTGGCCAACACTGATTCATTCAGGCCAAGTATGATTTGTCTATCTTTAGGTATGTGTTAGAGACCTCCTCAGAAACAGATGATGCGTGTTTGTAATGCTGTAAAATACTTGTCAGCTGGCACTAACAATCTGGTCCTCGGTGGAGCCTAATATTGGAGGTGGGACTGAGGATAGGTCCCCAGCTCTTACAACTTAAACAGTGGTCCATTTTGTGGAGAGGTCTTGCAAAGAAAAAAAAAAAAGTTGCCCTATTGTTCATTGGAGATCTCTGTGTTTTTCAGGTGTAGCAGGTTGCCATGTGGACAGACACACTGTGGGTTCTCATCAATGAAAACACTTGATACCTGTTCCCTGGGGTGAAACAGGATCCTTTCCATAGCGAGCTATGGGAGCAAGGGGTTTGTCCTTTTGTTCAGGTGTGATGCTTAAAGATGCAGCTCTGTGAAGGCTAAGAAAATACCATAGGCAATAGCAACTACGAAGATCTGTTTCAAAAGGAGGAGCCACCACATCCCTGCCTTGCTGACTGGTTCAAGAAGCAGCTGAGCAGCCCTGCTTGTATCCCTGAGTGCAAAGTGTTGCCCTTCCTTTGCTTTTGGTGGCCGTGCGGGGAGCTTGGTGCCTTTTCCCTTGTTCTGTCCTGTTCCCTTGATGTTAATTCCACTGGCTCCATGTCTGTGCAAGTGCCTTGGCAGGCTGAGTGTGGGTCTTGGGTTGTTGTTTTTTTGTTTATTTGTTCAGCAGAATGTGATGCTTTGCAGAAGCCTGTGCAGTAAAACCAGGTTCCTTAAACTGCAGGTTATAAATGCTTTTAAAACAGCATTTGGGAGAAAGTGCTCTTTCTTCTGAATATGTATTAAGGGTCTTTGTTTCATGAGTGAATGCTAAATTTTGGAGTAGAAATTAAATCTAAAATCCAGTTTGAACTAGTTTTTATTTCTCTTTGCTGAACTTATTTGTAGGTGTCTTGACTGTAAAAGGAAATTAAAAGGTGGTTTTTTTCCTATTTTTTTTCCAAGGACTTGATCTAAGTTCAAACTTGCAATGTTTATCCTTTAGAAATTTTAAGAGCCATACAGTGAAACCTGCACTGTATGTGTGGTGCTATTGGGGATGGAGTATGCCTTTAGATTCAGGTATTTAGTTAGGCATTTAGAAATGAAAAATACTTATCGTAAAATTAACTTCAGTGAATATTGTTGCTTATATTGTCACATAGATTATAAAGTTTTGTGGATAGCTGGTCTGAAATGAGTGATTCCCATTTTGCAGAACGTAAAGAGAATTTCTTCTCTCCTGTTTTCCTCCTGCCTATCGCACAACAAATAATTGTTTTTCAGCCATTTTCTTGCGTCATTTGAAGTTGAGAATTTATATCAGTCACACATGTTCTTGACCGTAATACAGGAATTGGTAAGGCATTAAAACTTACACGGATCTTTTTAAAAATTAAAGAAAGGTATATCAACATTGGGCTTGGAGGGTGATTGCCTCTCCCTTAACTTGTCGCCTCTCTCGTTAATCACATCTCCAGTTCTGTGCTTTTGGTTCATTTCTTTATTCTTCTCAATAAACTTTAATTAAGATCAGTGTCTCCACAGCCCTTGCAAAATGTAGATGACACCTTCTTCGGGCTGGGACTCCCTCTGGCATACTTCTCAATGTCATTTTAAGGTCTCTCTGTCCCTCTCTGGTAGTACAAAGCCGGGAATTACAGCCCAGCGAGTTCCTTTGGCAACCTCTCCAGAGTAATCCCTGAAAATCCCAGGTCTGTGGATGGTAATTCTATTAGCCGTTCAGCGAGCCGAGTCTGGAAGAATGCAGCTGGTGTGCGGGAATGTGGGAAGTTCCCCATGTCTGCCTTTAATCCTGGTTTTAGAGGGGAAAAAAGTTATAGGCTAATGTGATTAGCTGTAATCCCATTCTTGCTTGTTTTTTAAAAAGTATCTGATTCCTAAATTGGAACATAGTTCTGTGAAGTGCTTTTGTGAAGAAGACCTGGAATTATTTTGGTACTCAGCTCATTTGTCTTTGGAAAAAACTCTGGAAGCAAGAGTAAAGGAACTCACTGCCAGCTACGAGAGTTTCTTAGTTGTTGTTACACAGGGTAATTTAGAAATCTGAAAGAAAGAGCGTGTAAATGGAAACACAAAGTCAGTATAATCCTGTCAGGTATCTAGGTGTATGTGTAAACGCAGGCAAGGAACAATTTATGCGTACACTGCAGATTGCTCTTTAGGGCTTTGTAGGCCAAAAGGTTTATGTTTGGATCTCGTTATTTGCTGCTGTGTTGGTGCTGCAGCTGGTGAGATGGTCAGCTTAAGGCAGGCCAGGGGCAGAGCTGTCCCCAAGAAAAGCCACAGCTCCTACTTGGAGTGAATGACCTGGGGAATTTCCCCCACACACACACACATTGAGGCACTTGTTTTTCCATTTAGCGTTTTTGTTCCCTTAACACTAACTTCAGTGGAAGGGCTGCTGTGCAGTGTTGGAAGTCCTGTAGGCTGGCAGAGGCAGGGCCCTCCATGACAGGAATGGAGCACGCTGCTGCCTGTCCCCGTGTGCGCACACACACAGACGCCACACCACTTTGGGGACAGGGGTTGTCACCTTCTTGTGTGAAAGGCAAAGTGCAACCTGAGATCAAGGTCTTTCAATGCCATCCTTTGCAAAGAGCAGAGCAGTTGTGTTCAAAGGGTCGGTGCTCCCGCAGCCCCTCTTTGGTGAGGGGGAAGCGCCGCCCTGACAGGTTTGGCCTGTTCTCTGTTTCCAGGGGAAAGGAGGGAGAAGGCAGAAAAATACCTTGTTAGTACCTTTTTTGTTTGCTGGAGAAATTGGAAGTAAATGCGCCTGGCCTACGGTCAAATGCTGCCTGAAGCCTGTGGAGTGAACAGCCTAGGATAGGGATGAGGTCTGAGGACTGAACTTGTTGCTTTTTTTCTTAAAGCAGCAAATTTGAGATCCTGCAATCTAGAGAAACTGTGTGAATCAAGGCTTTCCCTTGTCTTTCCATCAGATTCCCCTCCTCTCATGCCCTTTTTTGCCAGTGTGGCAGTGGTGGTGGCATGGGGACCCTGGGCAGGGAGGTTGCTGTGTCAGCTGCCCCCAGAGCCCTGGGGAGCTGCTGGAAGGGCCACCTGGCCTAATATGTGACATAACTTTGTGGTTCAGCTCCCCAAAGGACTGCAAGGTGGGAGTAAATTCACTGAAAAGGAGTATCATTCACTTTTTGTTTCCTGTGTCAGGTTGGCCTTAGGTATCGGTCCTGTCCCAGTAGTTCAAATGCTTGGGAGGGGTGGGAGAGATGATGCTGTAGTGATAAAATGGTGCAATACTAATCCTATAAACTTATAGGCTTAGTCAAGCTGGTGTTTTGAGAGGTTGTGTAGGACTGCCTTGTTTACAAATAAAAACTACCACTTAGTTTAATTACGGTGTAAGGCACACTGCCTCTCTTGCACTTGTTTACAAGCCTGACAAGTTTTGGTATGTGGTATAACTGCTGTGCTCCCTCAAAGCTTTCTCTAGTGCCAGAAGACTTCTCTAGGCTATCAAATTAATAACTGAGTACCTTTAAAACAACAACAAGAAAACCCTCGAACCTCCCCCACTATCAAATAGTTGAAGGGAGAAATCTTTATTCTTCTTTCCTCTTTGAAATTGTATTGTGCTCCCTGGAGAACTTTGAGACACTGAATGAGTAACTAGATGGATTTAATCTTGGAGAATTGTGGTGGTGCTTGGCACGGATAATTTGAACTAGTGTTACACAGGTGCGTGTTTTGAAATGACTGTTAACTCCTCTAGTATCTTTATAGAAAGCATGCTGAAATGGCTGCTTGGTGCATAGTCAATAAGCCAAAGAAAGTGTTACTGTACAAGGGAAGTGGGATGTGATACTGGAAAATGAATAGCCTCTGTAAAAGTCTACATTTAAAACACTATCGAGAAGACTGTGTTCAGCCTTAATTATGGGCAAAGCTAAAGAGGAAGAAAAATTACTATGGAAAAAAACAAGTAGGAAACATAGCAGAGCTGGAAGAGAGGGAACAAAAATGAAGCCTACAAAACCAGGAGAGAGCATGCTGAAGACAAGCTACATATTGCAGTATTGGAGGAAAAGTTTAACAGGAATAGAAACCCCTATGACAGAAAATGAAAGACTGTAAACAGTGATAAAAGGTAGTGCTTCCTCATGTAACTTAAAGTATATGGGCAGATTTAATTCCTTGAGGGCATACAATTGTGAAAGGCTTGTTTAGTAGGTCAGGGTCTTCTGTTTCAGGATGCTCTGAGAACTTGGATCTAAATGTATTTGAAATTGTTAGAGATAGGTGTCATCAAAACCTTGACTATTGTTTTTGTTCTTTTTTCTTTAAAATAGAGAAGATATAACCACTTATGCTTTGCTGCATGACAGAGGACTCCACTGGGTATTAAGGGGATTGCTTTGCTATGGTTGGGTTCATTCTGGAATTAACCTGGTATTTCTCACACTCCCACCTGGAATACCTGGACTTGCCCCTGCAGCAGGAAGCAGTGCAATTAGTGGGGCACAAACTGAGCTGCTGAGAAAATTCTTCCAAAGGTGGTTGGTTTTTTGTTGTTGTTTGGAATGATAATCAATCCAGACTGGTGTGGCTTAACCCCAGCTGGCAGCTAAACATCACACAACCGCTCACTCCTCTCCCCGGGGGATGAGGGAGAGAATTGGAAACGTAAAAGTGAGAACTCATGGGCTGAGATAAAGACAGTTTAATAGGTAAATCAAAAGCTGTGCACACAAACTAAAACGAGGAATTCATTCACTGTTTCCCATGGGCAAGCAGGTGCTCGGCCATCTCCAGGAAAGCAGGGCTCCATCTCAAAAGCTGTGCACACAAACTAAAACGAGGAATTCATTCACTGTTTCCCATGGGCAAGCAGGTGCTCGGCCATCTCCAGGAAAGCAGGGCTCCATCATGCCTAATGGTTACTTGGGAAGGTAAATGCTATCACCCCAAAAGTCCCCTTCTTTCTCCTTCTTCCCCCAGCTTTATATACTGAGCATGATGTCATGTGGTATGGAATAGCTCTTTGGTCAGTTGGGGGTCTGCTGTCCCAGCTGTGTCTTCTCCCAGCTTCTTGTGCACCCCCAGCCTGCTTGCTGGTGGGGTGGTGTGAGAAGCAGAAAAGGCCTTGACTCTGTGTACTCAGCAGTAACTAAAACATGCCTATGTTACCAACACTGTTTTCAGTACAAATCCAAAACATAGCCCCATACTAGCTATTATGAAGAAATTTAACTCTATCCCAGCCAAAACCAGTACACAGAAAAAAATAACAAAATGTGGGATAAGGCCCTGCCATGGAGAGAACAATAGAAATTGAAAAAGGCACTTGCACTACAAAAGCACCTGGTGCTCACAGTAGCGTGTCACGCAGCGTAGTGAGGGGTCTAAGTCATATACAGAGCTAACATAGCATTTTACTAGCTTATCTTAACCAAAATTTAAAGGATGTTTGTGAATGTGTAGACAGAGATAGGGGTTTCCATATAGGAGGTATGAAGTTAGCTTGTTTGGGAACACTGTTGCTAGAATATCTCCATGAGCTATTAACTCTCCTGCCTCTGAAACAGTGAAACAGGCAGTATGCATATCTGCAGATAAGAGTTTATGCAGTATTCTTCAGCAAACTCAGTTGTAAAACAAATAGAAAGTAAACCTGGTAAGCTGTGTGAGTTTAGCTGTGTAAAAAGTAAATCTATGGCGATATGGAAGGAAGTGTGATTGGAGACTCAAAAGCGAAGGTGGAAGAATTCCAACTTACTATTTTAGGAAACGGTGTGAAATCTGAAAAAATACCTGAGATTTAAGAAATAATAGCATCCTGGCTTGCATCAGGAATAGAGTGGCCAGCAGGACTAGGGAAGTGATCATCCCACTGTACTTGGCACTGCTGAGGCTGCACTTCAAATTCAGTTTTGGGCCCCTCACTACAGGAAAGGCATTGAGGTGCCGGAGCGGGTCCAGAAAAGGGCAATGAAGCTGGCGAAGGGTCTGGAGCACAAGTCTTATGAGGAGAGGCTGAGGGAGCTGGGGTTGTTCAGCCTGGAGAAAAGGAGGCTGAGGGGAGACCCTATCACTCTCTACAACTACCTGAAAGGAGGTTGTAACAAGGGAGGGATCAGCCTCTTCTCCCAGATAACAAGCCATAGAAGGAGAGGAAGCAGCCTCAAGTTGCACCAGGGGAGATTTAAATTGGATGTTAGGAAAAAAATTCTCCACTGAGAAGGTTGTCAAACCATTGGAACAGTCTGCACAGGGAAGTGGTTGAGTTCCCATCCCTGGAGGTATTTAAAAGATGTGTAGATGTGGCACTTAGGGACGTGGTTTAGTGGTGGCCTTGGAAGTGTTAAGTTAATGGTTGGACTCGATGATCTTAAAGGTCTTTTCCAACCTAAACAATTTTATGGTTCTCTGATTGTAGTGCACTTCCAGGTAGCTGTGTAAGCTGTGCATACCCTTTGTACAGGACTTGATCAGATTTGGATCGGTTTTAGGAAAGGTCCTCCCTATTTTCTCTGTGTGTTCATCTGGTGCTCTGCTGCCCTGCAGCAATGGGAGATGCAGTACTACAAAATCTTTCATTTTGCGGCAGCAGTGTAAATTTTTGTAGACAAGGGAGCCACTTGTAGCATGGCCATGGAGTGGGGGACTAGACCTGTCCGTGGTGATCAGCAGCTGATGGGAAGAAGGATTCACTATGGAAAGCATTGGCTTCTCACAGTCTCGTCGTGCACTGTGTAGAATGTTTTCAGATCTTCTGGTGTGAAGGGCTGTTGTGACTGCAAAACTGACTCTATCCATCTTGTCCTCCATGTTTCATGGATGCAGTTCCTATTCCAGAAGAGTGAAACGTGGCCACCAGTCTGACAAGGTACTTAAGAAAACATGTTTCCACTCAACCAGCTCTGAACAGGAATTTGATCTAGAAGTCTGAAAATAAGTATTTGACAACTCATTGAAGTCTAGGACTATTGGTAGCGTTACCCCATTACAAATAGAGGCTTCATGCATGAGCAGCTGCCTTACCTGGTGTTAGCAGCTGGGGAACATGTATCACAGCTGAGAGTACAGGTTTCATCTGTATGTGTTGGCAGTGACCTATTAAATGTTTTGAGGAAAGCCATTTTAGACAGGTTTTTAAAGAAACCATACCCACGGCCTTTCTCTGAAACAGAGCTTTTCCTTACTCAGTGCGTGCCCAGCAGGCTGCCATACTGGGAGGCAGTTGTGTTCTTCAGTGTTTTGTTTTCTTTTGCCTATTACTTTCCTTTGGCCTTTCCCATCAAATTGCTCTCTTGCAGTCCCCTGCTGTTTGTTTGCAACAGTTGAATGAAATGGAAAACTTCTAATTATATCCTTATCTAAGAGTGCTGCCACTCTTTACTTAAGTACTGTTTGAGATAAAAAAGCCGTGTTGCTCTACTTTTTAGATGGACTAATCTTGCAGTGTGACAGATATGTTTTGTGAATTATGTTTCTTTGTGATCATTGATCCTTCTAATTAATTGTGTGGCAAATCAGCATGAAATGGAAGACTTATGCCTAATGAGTGCCAATATTATTATTTTCCTCTGCCATCTTGCAGTCTGTGATGTCAATTGCCAGACTTCTGAGGTCCAGCCCGCAGATCAAGAAACCCTCATCCCCCAAACCAGCAAGCATCTGATACACACCAGGAAAGTGTTAGAGGCAACTCGGGTGCCAGCATAGCGCTCTAGGGAGAGCCCCATTTCATCTAAAGAGCACTCTTTGTTGTTTCTCTGGATAAGCTGTGCCCACATCTCCTCAAACATTTGGAACAAAAATTCTCATTAATTGTTTATTTACCATCCGATTCTGTGACCATGGTAGATCAGGGCATATTTTACAGCCACAACTGGAAGACCAAACCTTGAAAGAAATTTTTTCATTATCTTCAACCCACATTCCTTTTCTGCCCTCACTTCTTGAGCCTTCAGAATAACCATCAGCCTTACCAAAGTCTTCACAAGGAAAAAACTTCCAGTGGATTAAAAAAAAAAACCCAACAAACTCAACTGAAACCAAGCTGTTCTAGAATAGTACATGTTTATAAGAAATGCTTTGGAGGACAGAGCTGTAGGAATTCCTGAAACCTATGCATGCCTTGAATACAGTAGACTCTGTCCAGAGCAGTACTGCCATCATGGGAATTGTGTGGGCGACTCTATACCCAGATGCTTTCCTGCAGAGGGGTTGGTAAAGGCCTGGAACACTCAGTTTTTAGCAGAAAATGTCTCTTGTGTCTTCCCATCATCTTCCTGGCCTTGATCCTTCCAAGTTATTTTAGAACACCAACAAAAAAAAAAAAACTGGAACAAAACAATCAAACAAAAAGCTTTATCAATATGAACCTGGGAAATCAAACTACTTGTAACTCTTTTGGATTATGCATAATGGGTATTGGTAGAGATACACATATGCATAATGATAGGGATATCCCTAGATATGCATAATGGCTTCATGGCCTGGCTTGTAATTATGTCCTGCCCTCCTGCTTGGCCCCCTCTCATTCCTAGTGTGCCTTTTCTCCCATTGCCTTACCAGCTAGTGCCCTTCTTGTCTTACAACATGCCCTATATTCTGACAGCAACTTGTTTCTTTATCATTTATCTACATTTAGGTTGAAGTTTTCTGAATTTGTTCATTTCTGAAGAAGTTTGCAGATGACGTGGGTGAAAACCTTGGGCAAAGTTTCAGCTCTGTCAGCTAGTCTTGTAAAAGATGCTGTTGCTCTCTGGGGACCTGATCTCCCTAATATGATTTTGATAGTGGGCTATTTTAAGCCACAGTCAAAAACAAAATAAACCCCTCATTTGATTGTTAAAAGAAAGGCATGCCACAGACTTACCGAAAGTCTCTTGGAAAAAAGCCAGCAGGATTAAGTGCTGTCTGTGTGCTCCCAGATGGCGAAGCTAGCAAAAGATTACACCTAGAGATTTTGTGAAATTCTCCTAGTCGCCCAGAAATAGTTATAGTATGTGGGATGCTTGAGTAATATTAAAACAATTCTTTGCATAATACCGTAATTTCCATTATCAAATGTAATTGTCACAGCTCCAAATTTTAGTGATCCTTATTTATGCTGCATCTTTAAGATCCTGTAAAAGCCATCAGAATTTACTAATTCCAGAATATGGTGGTATTTGTTGAGAGTGAAACACTAATGTGGTTCTTACAGGTTCTGCTTCTGCTACAAAAAAAAATATGGGTATTTTCCTCTTTTATTCCCATTTCAGAGTGTTTCCAACCATTTTACCATGCCTTCTGTTTTTCTCAGGGCCTGGCAGAGGGATGGGAAGTGTAGGAGGACAGGCAATTGATGTTTAATCCTTCATATGTTTTCTAATTTATACTGGGGCTGATTATACATGCATCTAGAGCAAATAGGCACACATGCATATTCTAAATAGAGATACATTATGATTTTCCTGCTATAGACAAACACTGTATCATCTTCCACGGCCTCCGCGGTTTGGGCCTGGTAAAATTCCTTATTATGTATTTTCACTTCTGCACAGTTCTTGCTGTGATAAAGATCCATTGCCTGAGAAGTCTTGTTTCTTAAGAGATCTTGTCAAACTGTCACTTCTTAGATCAAATTTGGGCCTTTTTTATACTAAGTAATTAAAAATGCTGTATAAATGATAGAATTCCCTTAAGTGGTTGTGATAATTGAGTGGTTGAGTGATTATTTTATATGAAGGTTGCAATAGACCGAATGCGCTGTTTAAAAAACAAATATAAACCCCTGCAGTATTCAGAGCATCACTGTTGCTAATGCAAGAGCATTGCTGCTGCTTTGTTACAGGGCTGAATTTGGCCCTTCTGTCTCTTTGGTCCCTACAGGCAAGGTATCTACTTTGCAGAATTGCCCTTTATTCCAGGATTAAATGGCTGGGCAAGTCTGACAGCAGCTCCCAGAGGATGCTTTGGGGGCCCTGGTGTTTGCCCAGCAGTGGGGAGAACCGTACGGAGACTTTCACGCAGTTCTTCTTGCGGTGAAGGTTTCTTGGTTTTCTGTTTGGCACTTTAAGAAAAGGGTAAAAAGAAACATCTCTATCTTCACATGAAAGATATGCATCTGTAACAACAGTGAATTATTTCCGTATTATGGAGCATTTCCTGCTTTGGTAATTATTGTGTAGCAATGCTGTCACTGGAGTTGCTGCCAAATTGGTTTATAAATCTGCAGAGACTGCAGCTAGCAAGGGAAGTCTATTAAACTAACACAGACTTGGTTTATAGGGTTTCTTTCACAATTTGAAATTTCCAGGTTGCAGAGTACAGGCACAGTGCTTACTACTTAATACTGTATTTTGAAGTCACAAGCCACTCCTTATCACCTTGACAAAATTCAAGGTGGCCATCATGCTGCCTGAGATGAGAAGGGAAAGCTGCAGGGGAGTGGATGCAGGATAGATCAAGTCACTTCCAGTGGAGACTTCTGAGCTCTCCTCCGTAGGCAGAGCTGTCAGGGAGTTCAGCAGAAACGTGGAGATATCAAGTTGGTGTGCTCCAAAAGAGGAGAGAGCAAAAGAGGGAGACAGTGCAAAAGGTTTTAGAGATGAATCACTGCCTGGCATAAGGGGGCAGAGCTGAAGGCTGTGGGATTTTGGTAGCTTGGGCCCTACTTTTAGGGTTGAGATCTCTATCGCTTTACAGGCAACCTGGCTGTATCTCTTTGTTCCATCCATAACATGCCCCAGAACTGTAGGGTGGATAAGGTTTTTGCCTCCGCGTATCACATTGCAGGGGCACTGGGTAGTGTTCTGGTGTCAGCATCCTTTAAAGGATGTTGGAAGAGCTGCAGGGTGAAGAGAAGGGCTGTGGAAGTTATTCCTAAGATGGAGAAAGTGCCTTACAGCAGGGGACTTGGATGTAATCTAACTACTTGACCAAAAAAAGGTTGAGAAATAAGCTGATTAGAGTTATGAAAGTATTTATGGGAAAAACATGTTATGAAGGGACTCTTTTATCTAGTGAAGAAAAGCAGAAAAAGAACTGAGGCCTGGAAGCAAAAGCTGTTAATTCAAATGAGAAATGAAGCACAAATTTTCTGCAGGGTGGTAGGTAATCCAGGGTGCTGTCAGGGAGACGGGCGAAGCTTCTGTCTTGCAGTCCTAACTGAAGTGAATACTCCAGAAACACCAAATGTTTCTACAAACACAAATGACTGATGTTGATCCTAAGATATTTCAATCGTATATAAGGTTCTGTGGTAGATTAGAGGTCTGACTAGATAATTGACTTCTCTCTTCTGGCTTCAGAACTTCTTGCAAATATACTTTTTAGAATACATATTAATAAATAAAAATGTAACATAGCAATTGGCTGTATTGGTTATAGCACTTGGCTAAATTCTTTCATGTATAACTACTCAGTGTTGCTCTGATTAGAGATTCTATCAGCCTTATTAGTAGCTATGGAGATGCTCTGCACTTTCACCCATTTCAAAAAGGTATCTCAGATGGGTTTGTAATTAAGCGGGTAGCCAATTCGTTGAGGAGTGGCTGAACCCTCAAATGCTGTGGGGCTGTGTACAAAATAGGTGTGCTAGGTAGTACTTGTGGCAGGGTTGTAAAAGCCTGAGTTGTAGAATAGCCCTGGAGAAGCAGCTGGGGAGTGATGTGGTGGCACTTGCAAAGTGGCAGCTTTCCCACTTCACAGGAGCAGCAGCCCACGGTTTCAGACTATCAAGGCTGAGATATAAATGTGGTTCTTGAAGATAGTTTCTCACAACTGGTCTGCAGAATACCCAAAAATATTCTGGAAAAGCATATCTGTGGCAGTTTACAGTCTTGAAAAAGAACATTTTAATTAGGCAGTGCTTGTGCTTGGAGCATCTATATTTCTGCTACGTTGTTTACTGTATCTTCACATTTACCCTGGTGCAGCTTTGACTGCTAGAAGAACACTGACTTGTATTTTGATTAATTCTAACTAAAGGCAAGCTTTTGCGTCACCACATTTCCTTCTCCTTTTGATTTCATTTTATTCAGCCCCCAAGGAGTTACAAAATATCTACCAGCTTTCAGCAGTATCTACATAAATACTTAATTGTGAGGTGACTGTATTAATAGAATTTCTTGTTCCTTATTTTAGTTTAAAGCGTGTATGTCATTTGGTAACATGAGCAATGAAAAGAGATGCCAAATTTTCACGTATAAAGAAAGCAGTGATCCCCTGTGAGATACAATGTGTAGGGATCTCTGTGTCTTTGTGTCTCCCTCTCTCTAAATATACATAAAGCCTAGATATATAGATATGTAAAATATATCTCTGTGTGTGAATATCTGTACGTGTGTATTTATATATAGAGATACACGCATGTTTTAGAATAAGTTTCCATCAAAGTATGACAGACTGTGTGAAACAGCTGTTTGGAGACCTCACGTGTGCTGAGGGCAGAGAGAAACCTTAGAGAATGTTGGGCTTGCAGGGATAATCTCTTAACTTGCCTGCTCTGCTTAGTCTTACCTGTGTGCTGTCATTGTAAAGGCCAGTGTTTTCATCACTAGTCTTTCCTCCCGTTATCTTAGTCTAGGTAACTGGGGTTGGAAATACCATAAATGCGGTGGAAAGATCTAAGTGTAGTATCCTTTGCCTGTTTCAAAATCTGTATTAAAATGAAACTGATTCTACAAAACAAACAAAAAAACCTTCCATGTAACTTTATGGGCAAGGTGAAGCGCAGTGATTTGCAGGACAGATGCACACTTGTTTATCCGATTTCACAAGGGCTGATCCATGGTTTGAAGTTTTGTAGAGGAAAATCTCAGCCAAACTTGTTCAAGGAGAAGAGCTCTTGAGTTGAACACTCACATACTTCTTGAAAATACCTTGATTTGTCTGTTCTCTTTGGTCTGGCCTGATTGTCAGTCAGGATGGGGCGTATTGGCTAGTGAATCAGCAGAGGCTTAGCTGGAAATTGGACATAACACAAGCTGCCTCTTCCCCTGCAAGGAAGGATGTGCAGAAGGAGCTGCAAATAATCTTGGAAGATCAAGTGCTGTTTTGTAAGAGAAAAGGAGAACACAGGGGCTGTGGTGATAGCTGGGACGGAGACCGGTATGGCATTACTGTGCTTCAGGAGTCATAAGGATGTGAGCAACCAAGTTTTATTAGTTCTGCCACTATCACTCCAGTCTTCTGAAATGCAGAGAAGACAATGAAGCCATTTATTGACCTTCATGGGAGCGTCAGTGCGTTGGTTCCTAATTATTGATGTGTTAAAGCAAGGGTCAGTTGATATCACAGAGCAGAAATAAAATGTATCGGAAGTAAGCTTTTTTAGCATTATGTTGAAGCATAATAGCATAATCTATTCTTAATGGAATTCTTTTTATAACTTGCTAGGCTGTGCATTTAAAAATATTGATTATAGGACTTTAGCGGTTCTAAGTGAAAAGATGCTTTATATGCTACAAGATAAGGAGGAAACAGTACCCATTTTGTGTCCCAGTTTGTTTTATGGTGTTAAGAAAATGCAGAGATTGCTGTCTCCCTTCTCTTCCTGATAAAACACTTAGAAATTAAGTTATAAAAAGAAGGGGAGGAGGGGGACACCACAGAAGTAAAAAGTTAGTGGTGAATGCTTATAATTACTTCTGTCAAAATACTTTGCGTTCCAAATGTTTGGAGCATTTATTTTTGAACTCGAACATTGGCTAACTAGAAGCCTAAACAGCTTCTAAGCTAAGAGTGCTTTTTATTTTTAGTTGTTGTACTTATTTTTTGTGCGCTGAGTAGATGATTTTGAACGCTAATGTTTCATTTGGTCCCAAAAACAAATGTTCCATGGAGCACCTGGCACCTTTAGATTTTAAAAACAAGCTAACAAAATATGCAATAAAAATCCATACTGTCTGTACTTGTCTTTTTATCAAAATTTACCAAAGGTGGTGACATCCAGCCTCTCATACAGCACAGTAGTAAGGATTTGAAAGTTTAATGCTGCCAGACTTCTGTCGAAGTCTGGACATCAGGGATGTTAGGTTAAATCTGATCTCCTTCAGCGGGATTTGACATTTCTGAAATTTAGAGATGCCATGAAAGCTGCAAGTCTAACGTTGCCTCTTCAAAAACTCACTAACACCAGTGGAATTGAGTTGGTGTATGATCCAAGGCAAGGATGTTGGTGTGCTTTTCTATGTTATCTTGCTATTCTTTGTGTCCACATAAAAGACCTGGGACATGACTTTCTGGGGGTTGAGGGACTAGCCTTCTTTTGTGATAAGCTACTGAGGTATCTCAGCTTGCAATCCAGATGAAATATTGATTGTTCATATGAGTTGTTACCTTAGGGTTTAATTCTACTTCTGTTGAAGTCAGTAAGTGCCATCCCTTTGGATTAAGTGGTTCGAGAAAGTCAGTCTTTGGGAATATATATATATAAATTGGAAGCAGAGGTTCTGAAATAATGAATTTCTCCTATGTGTATATCATTAGTCTGGCATAAAGGTGGTTTGACTTTCAAATAGGAGAAAATAATTCTCTAGATATGAATTTATCACTTTGATCCATACAAGTTAAAATTTTATTAAGATGGGGAAACCTGGTAATAAATATTTTATACCTATATTACCTGAAAAATCAGTGCAGGAAATATTGTTTTGCACATGTGGTAGCATTTGTTCTAGTAACTGTACAATAATCCTTGGTGTTTCTTTTTTTTTTTTTCCTAATGGATTGCTATTATAAAATGAGTGTTTAATCTTTAATTTGGAAAAGGATGTACATAGCCTAATATTAAAGTCTCAAAGCTATACAGGAACGTAATGTTAATTGTACTGTAAGGGATGCTCTGCCTGGTGTCACTGACCTGGCTCATGAGAGGCTGCTCTTGTTCTTTAGGGACCTTCCTTTTAATTGGGGTGCTGTATCTTCCAGCATGGGCTTGAAACCAGTCTGTTGTGCACTCTGAATTACAGTGTGGTAGCACAGCCTGCCATTTGATGTGTGAACACGATGTGTGTTGCTGGAGGGCTAATCATGATTCTCTTTAGAAAGTTGGAAGCCCACCTTTTTTGTTTTATCTACCGCTTTTTGTAAAAGAATCTCTGTCCGTTTAGTAGAAGTGGTAGAAAGAAGTCTCTGGAGTTGTGACCAGAAGAGCCACAGCGGACTTGGAAAGGGTGGTGTAAGGGAAGTGGTGTTTGGGAGGACTTGGGTGACAGTCAGTGCCCTCATGGCGGTTGGTGGCTGAAGACTCACTCGTGGCCACTGGGGGGCTGGAAACCCTCCAGCTGCGTGTCGGCTGTGGAGATGTCCTTCTCAATGCTTTGTCCTTAATGCTGAATTAAAGGCTACCTTGATGTGAATGTGAGGGTTTTTCCCTGGGGGATGGAGAAGGTGGAAGGCCCTGGCCAGCCCAAGTGTTGTGCCCTGGTGGTGCTCAGTCAGAGAACTGGGGAGAGGAAAAAGCTTCTTGTCAGAGGCAAAACAGTAAAACATGCCTGAAATCTCAATGGTTTGTGCCAGAAACCAGGAAGGGTTCACAGGTGAGACCAGCGCTGTGGTTGTAGTGGGGAACATAGCAGGCCTGGTGTGAGTGAAAGGAGATGATGAAAAGGGTGGCCTCAAAGGGCTGAGACCTCTTTGGGCTCCCTGGGATGGCTGGGGTGTCTGCATGGTCCCCCCCCACACCTGGAGGCTGCCTTAGCCCCTGGGAGCCAGTGCCAAGTACTGTAGTAATCTTCTGGTAGACTTTAGGGTAGGAGGCTAGATTTTAAAACCAAACTCATGCTGGGAAGTATTCTTGCTTTCTGCTGCACGTCTGGCTATCCTGGTATTTTGGGTCAGAGCAGAGACGTGTTTTGAAATGATGCTTCGGAATCCAGGGGTGAGCCATACCCAGCCCAAAATGTGGTTCCTGTCACCCATTCAGCTGGAGTTAAGAGCTCTGACCAGGGCTGTGGGATGCAGGTCAACAGGAAGAGGGGCAAAAAAAGTTTCCTGGAAGAAATGCGCCATGTTACTTCTCATATAGAATGAAGACAAATAGTTAATAATAACTAATAATATATGTAGATGGAAGTAATCAAAAGAAGAGAAAGCTGGGCAGCTGCAGATGGAGGAGGAGGAGGTAAATGGAGCACCTCATGGAAGGGTCAGTAGCATGTGAGGCTTGGGTGGTGGCTGTGGGAAGGAACCCATGTGATGGCCATGAGCAGTGGTGGTGACTGATGCAAATCATAGCAAGCAGCTGTTATGCGGGGGTGATCCACAAGCTGGGTTGATGGCTGCTGATTGCTGGATTGATTTGCTAATCACTGTTTTTGTTCAGTCTGTGCTGGAAAAGTATGTTTCAGAGCGTTGCAATCCGTTATTCTTAACAGCAAATGAACTGATTCGTCCCTTAAGGCTTCCTCTGTAGTACTTTGCAGGTGCTGCGCCAGCTGAAAAGAGAGGTTGGGCTTGCTCCAAAGAAGCTGCATCTATTTATCCCACCTTGCTGTTGAGGGTGGAGGGATTGTCCTTCAAATTGCAGTGCACAAGTTAAGCAGTTCGCCTGGCAACGGATGTGTGATGAGATGGCAAAAGCAAGAAGACACAGAGGAGCAGCATGATGCAGAGCAAAATTAGAAATGATCTGACTGAGGTGGGGTGCTAAAAACTGAAGTCTGTTAATGCTATTGCAAGCCTGCAAGGCAGGCTGGATGGAGGAGGAGAAGACTGGGTTTGCTGTCACTGAAGAGACAAGGAGAGAAGAGGAGGAAGCAAGTGGATGAGGAGCAGGGAAGGAATGAGTGGCCATGTGGTGTGCGTTAAAATAACTTGCAGGTGATGCACACAAATGGAGAGGCAGCTTGGTGACAGGCACAACCAGTCAGCAGCGATGCCTTGCAGGCACAAGGCTCTTGCTGTCAGCGTTCATGCCGCTGAGTGGAGTGGTGCCTGGCATGGGCTCCAAGCCCAATGCCATGGTTTTTCGGGCAGAGAGGTTTGGGCCATGCCATCTGGTGCTCTTAGGGAACACCTTGGTGCAATTTCAGATTGTGCATGGACTAGGGGTTGTTCCCAGTAGGCCCTATGGGTAAGGCTGTCCTGAGGTGAGGTAGAGGGAAGGTTTAGATGTACAGTTGTGAGCTGTGCTGTTTCAGAGGAGAGGCTCTGCATCGTCATATTCACTCAAGAAACACGGAAGAGGAGGGAAAGGCAGAACAATTGGAAAATGGACTAGAGAGAAAAGGCCTGATCTACAGTAAAGGGAGAAAACAGAATATTCAATCACAACCTAGGTATGAAGTGAAAAAAGAAGCATTCAACTTGCTCTATGGCCACAAGAGTGAAAAGGGAGCTTTTAATAAAAAAAAAACACAAAACACCACAACAACACCAAAAAACCCCCAAACAAACAAAAAACCCAAACTCAACCAACCAAAAGGACCTTCTTGAGTACAAGGGAGTGTCTCAATGTCAAGCATGTTAGCTTCATGGTAATGATTGACAAGATGTAGGGGGAGCAAGCATAAGATAACAACATTGGTCAGAGGGAGATCTAGGGTGATCATTCTCCAAGTCTCTTCAAGGCTGTTATGAGAAGAAGATGGCTACACACCACTACAAGAGCTGCTGAGCCTGCCATGCTCTGAGATTTGTCCTTTTCTGGGTTTAGTTGAGAAAGGCTGTATCCTCCTCATGCCTTGTTCTTGCCTTGAAATCCCAGTAAACCCCAAGAGCTTTGAGAATGGAACAACTGCTGTGTTACCATGCCTAGATGACTGGGGTACCAGTGGCAAATAAATTGATGGAGTGGAGGGACTCAAAAGTCTATGCTGGCCTCTTAGAAGGAGGAGGATATCTTTCATATCTTAGAAGTCCAGAACCCAATAGGATTTTTCCCTTTGATATTGCAGAGACTTGGGACGGGAATTTCAGTTTTATGTGGTACTTACAGTCACTTGATCTCAGCATGATTTTAGAATGTTTGAGAACAGATGTCTTTACTCATTCAAGACACTGAGAATAACCTTTTCAAACTCTTGTTAAGAAGAATACAGGCCACAGAGAAACATTAATCGAACTGTGAATTAATTGTTTCCTGTGTAAATCTAATAAATACTTCAGTGAAATGATCTGAACACTTTTCTGGCTGTTATTAGAAGTCAGAAGATCAGTTGGTCAGTGGCAGCAGGAATAGACTTACAGTATGCCATAGATGGTAAATCCTTGAGTGGGAATTGTTAATTATGGAGAGGCTCCTGTTGGATGACTTGACTTGCAAATATCTGTAATAAATATTTAAAAGAAAAAAATTGTTTGACCTTGAACAGTCTCA
This sequence comes from Calidris pugnax, assembly GCF_001431845.1. Classification (NCBI taxonomy): domain Eukaryota; kingdom Metazoa; phylum Chordata; class Aves; order Charadriiformes; family Scolopacidae; genus Calidris; species Calidris pugnax. The sequence continues at coordinate 23,565,079 of NW_015094506.1, forward strand.
TAGTTGAGACTAAATCTGTATCTGAGGGTTCAGTTCCTCCAAAAGGGTCATTTCTGTCTGTTTCCCAACTGAAGAATGTGAAAGGCATCATTCTTTGAAACACTGTAAATTTCAAGTAGGAATAAATCTGAGACAAAGAATTATAGCAACCTTTTATTCTCATGAACCAAACTAGTTATGAATAGGAATTGTAAACCCTGATACAGACATAAAAGCCTTAGAGGAACGTAGAGGTCTATTCTCTTTGCGTTAACCACACAGACACAATTCTCTGCAATAGTCAGGCACTTGTCCCAGGGTCATCAATTGCTATTCACTAGCAGGTTTCACTGAATTTACTTCTGTTTCCTTAGATGTATTAAGCTAGCATTGTTAGGCTGTTGTTCTTCTTCAATGGTTTCTGTGCTCGCTTCTATAAAAAGAGTTTTTCAGTTGTTGAGTAAAAGGAAGCTTTGCCATTTGTTTCAATGGAAGCAGGATATGGCCAAGACAAGTTGTGCATGTCCAGAATGTCAGCCTGCACATGCAGTTGTTACATCTGAAGGTCAATTTATGTAGTCAGCTAAAAATGTAACCTAATTATATGGTTCAGTGAGAAATTCTGTAGTACAGCTGTAGCTAGTGAAATCCTATGTGAAAGGAATGTACAATTTGAAAACAGAATAATCATCTGTAAACCCAGAGAAGCAAGAGTGATGTGAGGATTCTGTTTTTCCTTAAAACCACAAATACAGTGACACAGCACTTCAAACATGGGCTCTGTGTATGCAATGTGTTTGTGTGTGTGTGTGGGGGGGGTTTGCTAGAGAGCAAGAGAGCAGTCGCCAGCTTATGGGCACTGTCCCTTTGCTGGAAAATCTTTGGTACAATATTTCAGAGTATAGCGTTGCTGGGAGTCAAAATCCAGGAACCTGTGCTTTGGTAAAGCCTGGGTATAGGTCCTGTAGGAACTCAGTTATCTGGTTGTTTAGGCAGTATTGCAGAGGAGAGATAGGAATGTTTGCTGGTGTTTCTGATTTTTGGGGACATGGTCTTTGCCTGTTGTTGAGTCCTGGCAAAAATCTTGGTAGGGTCAGTGTTTCTCCGTGGATGCTGTGGAAAAACTGATATGCCCCTAAAAAAGGTTTGCCTTGTTAGATACATTTTCATCTTAGTATGTGATGTCTTTTGGAATCTCTTGAATAAATGGCTCTTTGTAAAGCTCCCACTACTAGACCAATGGTCCCCAAAACTGGGTGTGCAAAATGATCCCTTAGGGTGCAGGAAGAGAATACTAGAACTTTAATAATATGCATATATAACTTATAAATAAATATATAAATATTGTGGGTGCATGGTCCAAACTTCATTTCTACTGATGGGATTCACAGTCAGGGTGGAGGCCCCTGTTCTGGACAATAATATATGGCCTCAAATAAATACACAGAAATTAAAATAAATGAAGTCCTGTCAAAGGCTTTCCTCCCAGTGGGGAGTTTGCATGTTGTCCCTGAGCTTGGTAGCCAGCTGACAGAGTAGCTGCTGTAGTTATAGCAGTATCTCCCATCTTGTTCTTACAAAAGACAAGTTCTCAGAGCTTTATCATTAGCAACAGACGTTGAATTCAGAGGAAGACTTTAATAGAAGTTGGTTAACCTTTTTTTTTTTTTTTTTTTTTCAGTTTGATTTCACTCATTTGGGACTCATCACATAGAGTGGCTTAGTAGTGTGGGTGGGGTTCAGCATCAGTTCTAGCATACAGAGAATTGCCCTGGGTCAAAAGCATTTCAGTGTTGGTCATGATAACTGGAAAGCCCGCACAGGGAGGGGAGTGGGTGCTTCCTCAGGCACCGTGGTGTGTGCTGCTGAGCTCCTGGAATGAGGATAATGTTTTGCCTTGTAATTCTGAATTATAAATAAAACCTCAAAGAAATCTAAATGTAAACGTCAGTAGAGGTGACTTAATTATTATTTTTTTTTTAAATTTTAAAAATCACAGAATATTCCTGATTGGAAGTGACCTTTGAGATCATTGAGTCCAACCACAAAAAAACCCAAAATCAAAACAACAAACACACAAAAAAACAAACAAACAAAACCCAACCACAAACCAACACATGCATACACCCCATACCCACTCACAGACAGACAAAATCCAACAATCTCAGGCATTAGAGCATGCCCTGAAGTGCCACATCTACATGTTTCTTAAATACCTCCAGGGATGGTGACTCCACCACCTCCCTGGTCAGCCTGTTCCAGTGCCTGACCACTCTCTCAGTAAAGTAATTCTTCTTAATATCTAATCTAAACCTCCCCTGCTGCAACTTTAGACCGTTTCCTCTGGTGCTGTCATTATTCACTTGGGAGAAGAGGCTGACACCCACCTCTCTACAACCTCCTTTCAGGTAGTTGTAGAGGACAATGAGGTCCCCTTACAAGGTCTCTTGTTCCCTTCTTGCTCTGAGGATGTGCATCCCCCTCTGTACAGCCATTGTTCTTAGTCTCCTTTGGGTGGACAGACCATCTCGACTGCTTCAGGTGGCTGTCACCTACACACATTTAGGTTCTAAACCAAGAATTTAGCAAAGCCTTATGTTATGCTTTGGCATGTTATTGGGTTAACAAAAAAAGTAAAATGCTGTTTCTCTGTCAACGATGAAGCGTCCTTTTCTGTTGTGCCAGTGGAGGCTGTCGTCATATCAGGGGCTACTGTTCTTCCTGTGTATTCACTCCAGCTCAGACCTTCGTGTGGTCAAGAACGTGGAGGGAAGGAGCACGAGGATTAATCGTGTTGCTTAACTTGCCCATCTCCCTTTTGGAAAGCAGGTGAATGAGCCAAATAAGACTTTCTCTTCTGAAGCTCCTGTCTGTGATTGGAGGCAACGTTGTGAGCATCCTGCTCACAGGTGGCAATCCTGTTACAACTGGAAACTTGCTTATTTTTCACAACAAAAAGTCCTAGTTCTTGCTTTTTATTTTTGCAAAGTTATTTCCTTTATAAACTTGGCACCTTTAGAATTAACAGTTTCTGGTCTAGTGCTTGTGCAGAGAATTTGGGTGCATCACAGAAAAGGATTTTACATGCAGGTGCATCTTCGTACTTCTGAACATTTTTGTAAAGGTGTAGGAAACATCCATTTTCATAGCCCTTTTCTGTGGGTAGGCACGTACTTTATCTAATGCATATTTTTTTTCCTTTTATGCTGCTCTGTCCCTCCTTGCCCTGCAGCCACAGGCACTGGCAGTTGCAGCCAGTTCCTGTGCTCCATCCTTGGTGTGGGAGCTCACAGCCAGTGAGTTATGCTGCGCTATCCTGGGTCGCGTTTGTGATATTCAGGAGGGTCAGATTGTATCCTTCTTGGTAGTGTAATGTTTGATCTCTTTTGGCTAGGACTTGATAATAATGATTAATTACACTATTCTTCAGGTCTCTAGACTATGTATTACTTTTTCCCTTAAGCTACAGAGCAAGCTTAATAGCAGTGTTTGAGACTGTTGACCTCCCCACTCAATTAGTGTTTGAGGCTGATTATAGAAATCTTAATCTAGGGTTTCCAAAATGATTAGAAAGATGACTTTTCATCTGGAATTTGTGTGCTAGCAGACGTTTGTACTGGGCAGTAGATCTACTGTGGCTGTAGATCTTTCTTTTCCATGCTTTCAAGGGAATACTGCGCTATGTATGGTTATTTCAGAAATCATAGCATTTCTTAGGGAGGAACCTGTTACCCTAAATGAGATCCATGGGTTCATTAAGAAAACAAAAAAGGAAGTGGTACAAGCTAACGTACGTCAATACTTTTTAAACACCTCTTTTAAAGGCCATTTTTTAAAAAAGAGAAGATGAAAAGAAACTTTACATATTTATCCAATGAACTTTTTTTTTTCATAGCTGGCTGACTGAGTACATACTGTGTAACCCAGCCTTTATATTATATGTGAACTGATTAATGGATATTTTGTTTTCTTTAATTCTATAAAGTTGCATCCCTGGCAGCTACCTACTGACTTCACTAATGACATTCCTCTTCTCTCATTTGTTATGAAGTCTAAATGACTGATATTGGGAAAAAAATGTCTATAAGTTGTGACTGTCACTGACCTTGCCAAAGTTATTCTGTAGGATTTATCCTGGACGCGGCTGTCTTGTATTACCAGACCACTCTGGTGTTAATAGGCGGGTACCAGGCCAAAAAAAATGGGGCAACAGTAGAGATTTATTTTAATCTGCACAACTATCGATGGTAGCGTTTTTATGGGCTGGCACTGGCAGTTCAGTATTGCTCTGAATGTGAATGAGTTCTTATATCTGTAACTGGCTTGAACCTGTTTAACTGCATGGGGTGAACTGGGTGAAGAACCCATCAGAGGAACCAGAATGCTTGGTTAAAAGGTTCTCTGGCTGATATAATATGCTGAGCTGGGACTAGTCGGGTTGAAATATGGACCACCTTTACCTGATGTCACTGGCCTGCATTTCAGGAATCCGAATTTACAGGAATCCAAATTTTTCTGCTACTGCTTGTTTGATTGTTAATGCTTTTCTTGACTAACAGGCATCTAGTAGTCTTCATTGTTAGTGTCTGCTTTGTGTTGATTACTAGCAAGGATACTAATTTAGCTTTGAAACTGAGCACTACTTTTTCCAGCCTAATACCATTGTTTTTTGGAACACAGACAGCTTTTAACAAAAAAAAAAAAAAAAAAAAGCGGAGAGGAAAACAAAAACGTTCTTCCCCCAATATTCATTTTCATTTGGAAATTTGCAGATGCCCTCCAGGACAGCTCTTCCCCAGCGTAGAAGCTGTCTCATGTGAGATATGGAGGTTGCCTCCTCTGTTTGGCATGAGCTCCGGCTTATAGCCAGCTGCAGGCTTCCTGAGCTGGGGTGAAATTCAAAGGGAATTAGGAGGCTTAGTGACAGATCCAGATCATGTCAGCCCTTGAGACATGTCTTCCTGATTCTCTATTTTAGAGCCCAGTTGGCAGAACTAACATCTTGTGACTGGGCATCTCCAATGAATGAATAAAAAAAGTTGATTCAGCTGTTTGGCTGGGCATGGAGAGGACAGATGGATAAACTCTGTGTAACCTAAACTTGAAAGAGTAAGTTCCCTGTATCCGTTTTTACATGGCTGGTGACATCCGCTGCGTCACTGGCCATGCCCACCTGCAGCTGAGAATCTAGGATTTGGTGGTTTTACAGTAGGATTCAGTTCTTGTTGTGTGCCTTTGTGGGAATGCTGATGGTGATGAAATGCTTGAGTGTCAGCTGCTGGCTGCTCCAGTGTGCTCCCGCGTCCCACGCAAGGATTGCTGCTCTAAATAAATTTGATTCATTTATTTTTTGTTTTATTCTTACCTCTGTTTTCACCTGCTCTCCTTCCAGGTGGAAACAGTCCTGAGAGTTTTATTTTTTGCTTTGCTATATGTAGTTACTGTGTGGGTGTTTCTGAGAGGGACAGAAACACGGAGGGGGAGAGATGATCCACAAATGTTTTTTGGATTAAGGTAGTTATGTATTGTTTGGCTGGTTTGGGGAACAGATAGAGGGTGTTTGTATACATTGATTCTTGCATTTCCTTCCCCCCCTTGCTTGTGCGGTATCTCTACGCTGATCTGCTTTTAACCTGTGGATGTGTCTCTTGGGTATTTGTGGTTATTGTGTATAATTTATTTCTTGAAATATCTTGCCTAACATTATCTTTTGTATTTTTCAAGTAATTAATGAAGTTCCCTGTTCAAGTCCTTATTCGTAGCTTATTAACAAAGCATTTACATGTAAGGGTGCAGAGCGTGTATGTGCGTTGGGGGTTAGGGGAGAAGAGGCTTTTTTTTTTTTCTTCAATAACAAGGATATACCTGCAAGCAGGTACAGAGATCTGGGTGCTTCTCTGAGCTCAGAAAGTCACAGATGAAAGCATTACTTCTGCATCACGTGGAAGGGAGCGAGTGTTCGTACAATTACTATGGTGCACTTAAAATTGGCAAGGAGAGGCTGTGTGGGCAGCTTCCATCAATTCTGCTCAAGTTAATGAAATCCTTCACGGAGGACCTCTTGATATTTGAGTATAAAGTAAGAGCTAAAAGGCCTTTGTTCATTAATTTTTAACAGCTTAAATGCCTTCCAGGCTTTTGATTTTTAAGGCAAATCATAAAGCAATAAATTCACATGGGAAGAATTTGTCAGGTTTAAGCAGCTACAGAATCTTTTGGGACTTTGCAGAGGAACACATTTCCTGATGTTTCATAACTTAAAAATTGTTGTTAGGAGGTGTGGTCTTTGCTCTCACACTGCAGAAACCTGGGACACCTTCATCATCAGGTACATGTTTGCAGGTTGGAAAATGCTTTATATTCTACTAGATACAATGCAATAGTGATAAAAAAAAGGTGACTGGAGTTTAAAGTTTTGTAAAGCTATAACTTTTCAGGGAAAAAACGCTTTTGATTTATGACTAGGCTCTTTAGCCTGATGGCTGTGTGAAATAGCTGTCCTGCTTGGCAAGGCTTTGGTGGTATAACCTCATATTGTTTTCTACTCCTCTAATGTTTGTCCAGAAGCGACCCTGGGACTATGAAACCCAAATTCCCCATAGTGTGGGACAGTGAGAAAGGGAGCCAGTTGCAAGGATAATGATGCTGTATCTCTTGGATATGAGCACTGGAGATGAACTGCCAGGACATGTCATTCTCTACTGAATGTTTTATATTCAGTGATATCCTTAAGCTATTAATCAAGCAGTAACATATGTTGCATAATCCAATATTCAATTCTACTGGAATTATATTCCTTCCAAATTTCTTATGTGGTTACTTAGTACCAGCAGAGAATGGTTTGAATTCTCTGCTTCTCTGTAGCTTTAGATGAAGCTTCTCACCTTCTCTGTGTAAAATTTCTGTAATTGTTAGGATTTTTCTCATTACAATTTCAACATCTAGATTTAAAGTTAGAAGTCTTGAATTTGCTTTACTCCTTGAATGTAAAGAGAGGAGAAATTATACCATGTCTCATAATATGAATTTAGTTGGGTGATGAAAAGCAGCACAGATCGATAACCTCTTAAATGTTTGCTTCAATAACTTCGAATTCTGTAAATGAAACTGATATAATTGGACAACTCTCTGCACTTTAGACAAAGCAAAAATGACAAGCCATTGAATCACTCGTATGCTTGTAAAGTAGTTCACAACTTTTCAAAAGCCATCAGAGGTGACTCCTGTAAAAAGCTGGAGTTTTAAATGACTCTTTCATTATTAGGCCTGTAATCTTACAGAGTTGTAAAGGCCACTGTAATTTTCTGCCTGTGCACTCTGAGTGGGCATGTATGTCTCCATCATTGCTGGCCTTATAGAATCATAGTGTCATTGAGTTTGGAGAAGGCCTTTCAGATCAAGTCCAACCATTAACCTAACACTGACAAAACCCACCACTAAACCATGTCCCTCAGCACCATATCTACATGTCCTTTAAATACCTTCAGGGAGGGGGACTCAACCACTTCCCTGGGCAGCCTGTTCCAATCCTTGACAACCCTTTCAGTAGAGAAATTTTTTCTAATATCCAATTTAAACCTCCCCTGGGGCAATTTGAGGCTGTTTCCTCTCATACTGTTGCTTGTTTCTTGGGAGATGAGACTGATCCCCACCTCACTACAACCTCCTTTCAGGTTAAGATAGATAGATAGACATCAGAGTTATAAGGTCTCCCCTCAGCCTCCTTTTCTCCAGGCTAAACAACCCCAGTTCTCTCCTCACCCTGTAGTGAGGGCCCCAAAACCAAACACAGAATTTGAGGTGGGGTCTCACCAGTGCCAATTACAGTGGACCGATCTCTTCCCTAGTCCTGCTGGCCACACTATTTCTGAGACAAGCCAAGTTGCTGTTTGCCTTTTTGGCCACCTTGGCACATTGCTGGCTCATATTCAACTGGCTGTTGACCAAGTGAATTCTCATTTCAAAGTTGTATCCTCCTCAGGTTTAAAAAAAAATAGAGAACTTAGAAGTGCTGCATCATGAAAGCGTGACTGGAGATGAGTCATTTACTTCAGAAACATTGGGATGTTTTGTAGCAAAACTTGAGTTCGCTTGTTACCTGCAATCCCTGGGTTAGAAGTTTGTTTTGGAATGAAATATGGGGTTATTACACAGGGACGTCACTATTCAAGTTAAATACATGCAAAGTATGCACAGTACTTGATTTTTGTTTTCTTCCCCATAATATCAATCTGTTTGGTTCAAAGAAATTAAGCTGTCATAGGGTTTTGACAACTTGCGATCGGTAAATGATGCTAGCTGGATTTTTATGGTTTTTTTAAATGTGTTATTTAAAGAGAAGATGATTAGATCAGGTTCCTCTGCTTCCTGAAGTGTTGTAAATAGGCATGGAGGCTTCTTACTGTTCCAGGTGTGGAAAGCTTGCATTTGTCTTCTCAATTCAATATAGATTTGGGCTGAATGTTAAAAACAGAAACTCAATCTAAAGATATTGAAAGTAACCTTCAAAAGAAAGAGAATATTTCTTTATTTCCCTCATCTGCTATGACAAACAATTAATAGGTAAATTAGACACACACACACACGCCCTCCTCCTCCATTTCTTGAACTCAGTCTTCTTGCTTCATAGCCAAGCCTTCTGAGATGATTTTGCTTATTGCTCTGCTTTCCTTCCGTGTGTCTTAAAGCACTGGGATTTAAACATGCTTCCCCCCTGAAAAAAGAAAATAAAAACTTAAAAGTTGAGGGACAGAGAAAATGGGGAATGGATTTCCCTTTTTACCCCAAGACTTAGGGTTTTCTTGCATGCCCTCAGGTAATGTGTGTTTGGCATCTTCAGGACTGAGAGTGGAGTGTCAGTGGGGCTCTATTTGCTTGTCTCTTTTTAATAGTTTTACAGTGAAAAAGCATTTTTGCTGGCGGCATAAGCCTTGTATGTTGTCTTACACTGGATTTCACATAAGCTTGTCAAATTGTTTTTGCTACGTGTTGCAGGAGTAGAGCCTGCTTTCTGGGAACATTGAGTATTGATACATTTGCTTACTGCTTTTAAGCAGAAGTGTACTAGTTCCAGCAGTGTCACCCACTACTACCGCTTATCTTTAAATTCACAGTCACTTGATTTATTCTCTGTTTTTCCCATCTTAGATGTTTTGGAGCTAAATTTACTTCTTGAAGTGCCCAAGTTGTGTTGAGACTCATGATAAATCTTCTCAGGTACAATCTCAGCTGTGCCCTCTGTGAATGCCTGTTTTCTCACCTTGGAAGTGGAGATGGCTTTTCTGGCTTTCTTCAGAGAGTGGGCCATTCCACTCTAGACAGGATTAGACAATTTTTGCCTGACTCTACCTTGTAACAATGTAGCTCCCCAATTTAGTATATTTATTTTAAAACAGTTTCTAATGGAGAACAGAGGCAAGAGGTGATGAGATCCAAAATCCTAAAATTTGGACTTAATTAAAAAACTAGAGATTCACAAGGGTGTGGTCATCCATGCTGCTCCTCATGCTCCTCCACAGGCTTCTGCTGCCAGTCCCACCAGGCTGGGTCTGAGGTGGGACACAGTGAAAGACAGCAGCTGTAATCAGTGCTATTGATTAGGTGGTTTCTTGAAACTTGATGGTTCTCTCCAGCCCCAGCTGTGTTTGCTTTATTTGATTTAATAAGGTGATGGGAGAAGGAGGAAGGTGGAGGAATATTTGTAAATTACATGGGCCTCCTTCTGGATCTGGGCATAGTTTCAATGAGTTCCCAAGAGATCATGGTAGGAAAGGGTTGTGTTTGGATCGTGGTGATAGTTTTGCCTCTTGTTTTCTTTACTGTGGATGAGGAAAAAGCAAACATAGCGTCCAGGATAACTGCATGTTTCAACACTGTCAGTTTGATGCTGTGAATTCTTGCCTGGGAGGATGCTGTTCTGAACGTTTGGCGGGTAGATGGTTATATATCATCTTTGAAAGTCCTGGGGTTTTTAGCTTCTCATCAAATGAGTCCATAATGACTTGATCTAACGGTGCTAATAGTTTCCCTTATCTGTCTGGCAGGGGGTTGTTTGTTTTAGTGTGATCTCATCGGTATTACTAGATGAGTTTCAATGCTGAAACTTTTTTTTTCCTTTTATTCCAGTGCCAAATATATTTATGTGGTTTTAAGATGGAGAATATGTATCAGAATTACAGTGCAGTATAAATAGCAAACATTTCTCAACTGGCGAGTGAAAATAATTCTAGTTTATATTCGGCAATATGCAGTGTCTTAATAATTTGAAGCAGGCTATTTTTGTAGGACAGATTTCAGCTATAGGTGGCTTAAGCATTATGGCAAGTTCTGTTACTGTCTGAACAACACCCTGGTTTGAAAGAAACATATATTGCTTTTTGATTACTCCCCAGTTTTAAATGATACTTCTGCAAAGAGTTTATGTACGTTACTATACATAATTTGTTTATTAGTGAAACTGTTGAATGCTGCAATGAAGCCAAGAAATAGGGAAGACTGAAAGCAGAATTGTGTGGCTACTTGCGTAAAAGGTTTTTCATTCAGAACTTAATAAAATCACTAATGTAGGGGAATTAAAAGGAGATTCTAATCTGGGTTTAAAACCTTTCTTATTTATTCATTCTTTGGTTTCTTGTGCCCTCTCTGATGAATATCTTCCTCGTTTGTGTCCAGTTAATGGGGCATGAACAGCCCTTTCTCAGATTCCCTGATATTGCTCATGGGCCTTTGTAGACCAGGCCTTTGACAAGAACTAAACCACATCTTTATGGTGGTACCTCCATGGGAATTTTTGGCACTCAGGAACTTTGGTTGTCTCAATGATTTTACTTGGCACTGGATATTAGACTAGATTATTCCCACACTGTTGCATACTGCAAAAATCTTGAAAACTGCTTTTATCTTTGTCCTGGGGCTTGCTTTAATGATGACTCAACTGCTTTTGTTTGGTTTTGTTGTGTTTTTTTTTAAGAAATGGTACATGGCCAATTTTCACCCTCCTATTTTGATCACCAATTAATTTATTCTTTTTTGATCTTTGTCCTTTATCCAACGTGTATTGCCCTTACTCCAGGTTTTATAATTCCATATGAAAATAGCTTTCAAGGTCATTGGGACAGGCCTTCCACCACATCAAGGTGGTAGAAGCATCAGAGGAGGGTTTTAGCAGTGAGAGAATCTTCTTGTGGAGAGGAGGTACGTCCTCATCAGCTGGGATGTGACTCTGCTGTCACGTGGAGTGAGTGGCAACATACTTGTTCTTTGCCAGGAACGTGCCAGGCACCCCAAGAACAGAATAATTTGCATATTTTCCTGTTCTGCCAGATTAAACAGTACACTGTGTTCAACTAATCTACACAAAGTACTTGAACATTTGATGCCAACACCTGTTAAGTTCCTCCAAAAAAAGTTTTAGCTGTTATGGAGAGGAAAAATGCATGTGCTTGTTTTCTGTAGCCCAGAAAGGAACTTGGTGCTCAAGACAAATGTTGATCAGTAAAAACTCTTCTTGGAGGGGATGAGAAATCCTTCCTCGAGTTTTCCTGCTGTTGTGATTGCAGTGAGCAATTTTAAACATGATTAAATATGACTAAAGAAAGACACATCTGCATCTGTCTCATCAGTGTACGTTGATGTACATTCATGTTTCTGAGTAGGCCCTGGGATGATTTTTTACTACAATCCAAATGTTATCTCAAACCAAAAATTTTCCCTTTTCCCTTCTATTTTTTTTCTAAACTGACCATTATTTCTGGACTACGGCAGTGCTCCATTGGAAACATAAAGCTATTCAAGGTAAAACTGATTTAGATGTTGGTCAAAAATACAGCACAACTTGCTATGGTCATGTAAGTAAAATGGCATGTCTGTCAGTTCAAATCAGGCTGTAGCTGAATTTAAAAGTTTAACTCCTGCCCCGTGTTTTGATGACTCATGTACCAGCTTCGTGTTCATTGCAGAATTCCTTGAGGACGCTCGAGGTTTAGACATGCTTAGAGTGAACTGATGAGTACCAAGGAGGTGACCTGCCCAAGGCTTGCCACATAATCCCCTTCTGCACCCAGATCCCTGCAATGACCTATGTAGTCCCTGTGTGACCTGTACAGTTTAGTAAAGGAGCATGCTGTTAGCCTTCAAGAACCCTTGAACTCAGCTAGGACTTAAGCATCACAAGAATTGTTCATGTCCTTCGCAGTGGGATGTCTTCTTGTGTGCCACATGTTCTGAGGTCAGACTGGTTCTAAGTAAAGGTTTAGGGTTAAAGATATGTTTATTTGATCCACTACAGGAGAAGTTTGTTTTCAAAGTTGTAAAAAGATGAAACATCAAAATATATTCTTAGAGTTATGCTTAGACATAAGTTGTTGGGTTTTTTTGTTGGTGTGGTTCTGTTGTTTGGTTGTGTTTTTTTTTTTTTACTGTGAGATTCTTTCTTAGCATCTTAACTAGCTTGTGATGGTGGCTAATGAGCCTTGCAGCTGGGCTGACATGCCCCAGAGAGTCCTTAAAGCTACGTCTTCCTTCTGTAACCTGTGTCCTTCTTCAAGGTAATATGTCCTTTTGAAGGCACTTTCTAGAGCTGCTCAGAGTGGCTGCTCTGAGTTATTTCCCCCTCCCTGCCTAAAACACAAGGAATGTCCTGACTTTCCTATCCTTATTTTTTCACTAGATACTGGTCTGTTATCTCATGATGTGAGAGATTAAGTCTTTTCCCTCCACATCCTTAGGGTCTTTTGGTGGATGTTTCTATTGAGTATCTCACCTAGCACGTCTCCCATTCTGGACCTCAGATGCATACAAAGCACATTGTGCATTTAATGTTTGTCATCGCATATTATGTTTTAACAGTATAGAATGTAACACAATATAGCAGACGTAGAGAAAGATTGAGTATATAAATTCAGCTTAATATGCCTGTAGCTGTTTTCTTTGTAGCATCATATAAAAAACAAACTTGTTAATGCAGAGCTGAATTTGAGTGTCTGTATTAACTAATCCTTCTTCCTGCCATGTGCAGTGTTAGTTTTGAAAAGAGGAGGAGGACCTTCTATGATACTGTTAAAGAATATTTTTTTAAAGGTTGATAGAGTGAAAAAAAAGTGTTCAACTCTCAGGCCGTTTTTCTTTAATGAGTTATACAAATCTATTTTTGGTTGGGCAATATTTCTACTTTATTTAATTGAGATAAATTCTATACTTGTTTAGGAGTATGTCTTCAACAAGGTGTGCAAATGAGTACCAGGAGTTTAGACAAATTGCATCATGCTGAATCTGTTGTAGTACTAGTTGTATCTGTGGCTGTTTGTAGCTGTGGGCGGACGTCAGATTTCTGATTAGAACCTTCTTAAACTGCTAAACTTAAAGCAAAGCGTTAAAATCTGGTGTTTTGGGCATTATCTCTATTATGCTGCAGTGGAGTTACAGTGCAGCTTTGTATGATTCTTCATTCTGTAGTTATCTACTAGGTAAAACCACATTGTTTCCCCATGTTCTTAAAAACAAACAAACAAAAAATCCAAACCCACCACAAAGAAAGCAACTTGCTATTCCCACTGAACTCTATAGTCTGGTCTGCACCTAGCTATTCTTCTTTTTTATTTACTGAGTTTTCTTTGGAAACAAGGTCTGTGTGAATGCTCTCTGTACTTGGTTGAAAATAACCAATGGGTTTCCAACAAAATTTGACAGTTAATACCTGTTTTGTAGTAATATTGACTGGGTAGGAAGTGGTTATTTGCCTAATACTCAGGGTATTAGATGCTGGAGGTGTCAGGTCTTCCAACTTTGTGCTTTCCATAGCACTTGCATGTTTGTTTTAGGGTTTTTTTTTAAGCATCAGTACGGCTTTTTGGGGAGAGACTATTGCTTGGGCTCTGTTGATGAAAGAACCCACAAAACAGATCCAGGTTACTCTGAGGAATTGTTCAAATTCCTTAGTTTGCAAAATGGCAGAGCCACTTTCCATGTCATGTTTCCTCAATCACCTCTTCTAAAATTTGAACAGTACTCTCTGAAAGAAGCTGCTGCCTAAATTGAGGACCAGGAAGCAAAAAGGACTCTAACCACTTTGGTATTTTCTCTGTCAGAGTTGTTTTCCCCTTTGGGTATTGAAGAGTTTTCTCTTGAAATATCTTGAGAGTTGATTAGTATCAGAGTTGCGCACAAGAAACCACGTACGGTACAAGACAGCTCTCTTACAACTATACCTGGTGTCTGCTCCGCGCTGCTGCAGCCTTCAAGCCTCCAACCTGTGTTTTGCTGAGTGGAGAAACCACATCAAGGTAGACATAGATCATATGCAGCGTGCGGCTGGCAGAAAGCTAACCAGGTAAATGCTTTGTGGTCAGGGCAGGCTGCAGCTTAGTGCAAGCTGTAAAACCTGCCTGCAAAGCTGGGAGAAGGCTGTTGGCTTGAACAAACCCCCAAAGCGCTGCTGGCAAATTGGAAAAGGCTCCTGTGCCTTAGCTGCTTTGATTTACACTTAAACATCTTAGCATAAATTTACCTTCGTGAGCCATCTACACTGAGCTAAGTGTGAACCAGAGCAGCTGAGGTACTTAGCAGGCACTCCAGTTTTTGTGCGGGACAAGGGTGCAACAAACCAGGCCTTATGTTTCAGCTTAAAAAAAAACCCTCAACAAAACACCAAAACAAAAAACCCACAAAAATCCAACACTCCCTCCCCCCAACCTATAAAATAACCCAACCCAAATCTGGAGCATCCTTTTCTTTTGTATCGTCTTCAGTTTCTCTTTCCTCGTGCCTCTCTCCGTGCTTGGAGTCTTTGATCAGATGCTGGGTTAACGTTGCTAACAGCCTTGTTCATCATCTCATCCTGAGATCTCACCAGAACAACAAAGGTGCTTTCTGCTCCTGAGTGCAGGTGTAGAGAAATAACTGTTGAGACAATACATGGAAGCTGCAGTGCCACCTGAAACCATGTTATGGCAGAACTTCAAGGAGGAACAACTGTTTTAAACCACTTTTTCGTCAATTCCCTCTTCCTGTGGTACCTACAAGCACCGCTGTCCAAAAAGATGAAGACATAAAATGGCAAACTGTTATGTTATCCTTGCGTGGATTTCTAGGTGATGGAAAGGAAACTTTTGCATTTGATCTGCTGACACTTTTATTTAAAGGTGTTAAGAGTCCTCACTGGAATCGGGACTTTTCTTGTGGCTGGCTTATCCTACTGATGCAGTTTTTGCCCATTTTTGCGAAGATTATAAATTGGAAATTTGTCCTGAGTGGAAGCAGCTTTCTCAAAACCTCACAGCCAATGCATGAGGGACTGGGGGATGAGAGCAGGTCTCTGAACTCAACCCAGCGTTGCGCTCGCACTGTGCTGCTTCCTGCTTTGCTGAGTGAGGCAAAAGCCTTCAAGCATCTCCCCCAGGAAAACCAGCATATCTAGCTAGTGTAGTTTTAAGATAGCCTGCTCTGGGCTGCTTCATAACCTGCATCATAAGGATAATGTGGTGTCTGTGGCTTGGTGATGGTCCCTGCAGGAGGCTGGCTGGGCTGGGAGCAAGCAGGGAGCAGGCTGGAGGCGCGTTGAGTGTCAGCAGGAGCAGTAAACCCTGGCAGAGAAGATGGTCAAGACACCCTGTGGGTGGTCAAGGCTCAGCTGCCTGTTTGCTTGGCTGATGAGTCGAGTTTGTGAGGACTTACTGCTTGAGCTGAACCCCGAGCCTTTGGTTCAGCATAGTTATTTTGATGGGAGGATAAAAGCCTGACATACAGGCTTTTATTGACAAAAACAGTTTATCTGATCCAATACCTGGGTTATCTGTTTTGCTGAGGCAAAAAAGGCAGTTGCCTAAGGCAACCAATATGTTCAGTGTGATTGCAGGGTGTGATTGGTAAACCTCTGTGGACTTGACTGATATGACATAAAAAATTGTGTTGCCTTTTTCAGTGCAGTGCCGGTTGCAAATACATATGCATTTTGCAGATTTTTATCTTGCTTTGCCAATGTATGTTAAGAACATCTGTGATCTCCTAATAAATGAGATGCTGAGTGGGAGCCAGCTTTTCCTTTTTTTAAAAAATAGTGCTAATATTGGTTTTTGCTGCATTGGAATTTTTCCTGGGTATGCAGATAGAGCTGGATATTGAAAAAGTTTGCTGTAATCCATTCTTCTCTTGGCTTAACTACTACAGCTGAAGGCCATAGGTGAGAAGGGTGAGCAGAAGCGCTATGTAAACCACCTGCGTGTCCTTCCTGGGGAGTGGGGTATGAACTCCCTGTTTGGAGGGATGGGGGGAAGCAGTTGACCCAATTCATGTCTTGGGCACATGGAACGTCACCCAGGAAAAGCACTTGCTTTTCTGGGTTTACTCTCAGTTGATCTTCCATTTTCTTGCAGAATTCAGTCCAATTTGGGTACTAGGGACCATCTGGAAGTCAAGGGTTCATTCTGTCAGTCCTTTGCCTGAAGGTGGTGCTTTTTGAGGTGATGCACTGTTCCTACAAAATTTATACTTACTGCTGTACTTTTAATTATTTTAGTGATGGCTGGGAGAACGGGATTTTTTTGTAAATGGATAAGCAGGTTGTATACAAAGAAACACAAAAGGTTGTTATTTGGTACATGTAGGAAAAAGGCCTGAACTTAAAATAAAAGTATGCCATGTCCCCCTCTTCTTGGCTTTATCATTTCTGCTTTTGAGGCTGTTGAAGGTTTATCCCACAGTCCTGCGCAGCTTCATCTGCAGAATTGTGCTTTAACACTGACCCGCGGAACTGGTTTCCCCAGTCTTGAAAGCAGCAAACCCTGGTTTTGGTATTTGGGATGCTACTGAGCATCTGCACCATGTCACTGGCCCCTGTGTGTCCTTGCTTCGTGACAGTGTCAAAATGTGACACCAAAGGCTGTGGCTGCTGGGGAGCAAAACCCTAGTTCCCCTTTCACGATTTGGCTTTGCCTCTCAGTGCACAGGAGCAGCAAATGGGGCTCTTCAGCCTCAAAAGACGTGTTCCTGAAGGAGTATATTTGGTTAAACTGCCTGTCTGGAGGTCTCACCACAGATGAGGGGAAACTCCAGGTGGTGTAAAGCACCCTCACTGGTTTTGTGTGGGGCGGGAGGGGAGAAGAGACGAGGTGATGGGATTTAGACTAGGGAAGTATTTTTCTGACCCTTCACCTAAGCTGTAGGTGAAGAAAGCTGTTTATTAGTCTGAAAGAAAAGTGTGTTTGTACAGTTCTGTCTCACCTGAGAGATGTGAGAACAGGATTATTTTCTGATTACAACTATGTATTTCAAAAGTAACAAAAAGATACGCATTGTTAAATGCAAAATTCCTGTCTATACTAGTTCTTGAGATATTTGTTTAGAGATGTACTCTAAATCAAAAACTGTGCCTAAATACTTTGAAAGACTGTAGTACTTAATTGTTGGGGGTGCTGATAGATGGCACCAGTCTAAAACTTACTTTCCACTTCAAGAGACCTGTAAAACCTGGAAAAATCTTTTAAACTTTCTCTTCTTCCACTCTACTTAATGCAGCGTCAGATCCATTCATCTGCCACCTCTCCCAAGCTGGAGTTTCTTGTGCTGTTTGTCCTCCTTACTGTGCTAGCTTTATGTAAGAAAGCTCTATTTAGAGGCAGATTTTACTGTAGCAAAATGGACTCGCGTGTGTTCTGCTGCATTTTAGCTGACTGGGAAGTTTTTGTTACTGTGCGTGTTACCACTGAACCATTGCTTCCCAGTAGAAACCCCTGGAGATGCGTGTACCATCAGTAAAGCTCGTCTGCGGTGCACAAGCAAAGCTGATGGGGGACTGTCCCCGACCTGTGGTGTCAGCTCCTGCAGGAACCTCACCATGGTGTAGGGGAGGACTTTGTAGAGTAGGGTAGATGGTTGGACTCGATGATCCCAAGGGTCTCTTCCAACCTGAATGATTCTATGATTCTATGATGGATAGCCTTGGCATTGGCTCTGCTTGCAAGCTGTGTCTAGAGAAGAGAAGACTGAGGGGGGGATCTGATCCATGCTTATAAATACTTAAAGGGTGGGTGTCAAGAGGATGGGGCTGGTCTTTTTTCAGTGGTGCCCAGGGATAGGACAAGAGGAAATGGGCACAAACTTGAATATAAGAAGATCCTCCTAAACATGAGGAGGAACTTCTTTACTTTGAGGGTGGCAGAGCACTGGAACAGGCTGCCCAGAGAGGTGGTGGAGTCTCCATCTCTGGAGACATTAAAAACCCGCCTGGACACGTTCCTCTCAGCTGTAAACATAAATGAAGCTGTGGTCTGATTGTATATGTGAGAGGTAGTTGGGATACAGCCTGCAATCAGAAGAAAACGTGGTGTACTCTAATGAGCAGCAGTCCTACCTGTGTCACTGCAGCCTGCATCAGTCAAAGCACTGTGAAATGTTTTGTAGACTGTAGGCTTGCACAGTTGGGCTACTATAGTTTAAGCTACTGTAGAAGAAGGGAAACATTTTATTTCCTTTTTTTATATATATATAGGGGGTTTTGCATTTTTTTTTATTTATGTAATTGCCCATGCTGGTTTGTGGGTTTTCATTACTATTTTCACTTAGCTCCCAAAAGCTTGGAAACTTCATTACTCTTGTAGTCTGCCAGGGCTGGAAAGAAAAGCTTTTTGTCCCATTAGGCCGTTTCAGGCTTCTGTACAGTTTTTTACTTGCTTTTAAAGATATGAAGAGCTGTGAGTACCAGACTGCCTGGAAGGTGAGGAATAAGCTCAACGCAGAGATGACTCGAGCTCTGTGCGTATCTTTCAGCTGTTGCTTGTTTCCATTAACTGCTGACCAAAGTGATGGTGCCTGAAAGCATGCCCACCCCTTCACCTGCCCAAACAAGCAGGAAAGTCTCTTTTCTCAGGTGGTGACAAAAATAGTCCTCTCTTTGCTTAAACAGGTGTCATAAAATACATTGAAAGCATTTTTCAAAGAGCAAGACTTCAGGTATATAAGCTTAATAAAGTCTCAGTGGTTTTGGAGACCCAAAACAGATTGGATTGAGGAAATGTTCAGCCTGTGATCTGTACCTATATATGTTATGCAAAACAACGCGACAAACTGAATATATATATTTTTTTAAATATATATTTGACTGTATTATAATCCATTGAGTTTCATAAATGCCTACAGAGACGTGATGATGCAGGAAGTATTCTTAAAGCACATAAGCCGAGTGTGATCCGAGTCTCTTTGTGCTGTTAATAAAGTGATACTGCCTTTGTTACAGAAGGTAACTTCCTTCATGTTTTGAAGACAATTTATAAAGGACAAAGCCTGAGATGATTAAATGATTGGGGGAGTGTTGTTCCTGTGTCCAAACAATGGATGTCTGTGTTAATACAGAGTAAAAATCGTCAGTCTTACCTTAATCAAAGATATTTTTGAAAGTTTGTGTACTATTGAGAATTAACTGTAACAGCGTTCTTGTTTATTTTTTTTTATCCTGATATTTAAAGCCCAGTTGAAGGCCATTGTGGAGTCATAGGCAGATAAAAGATGCTTGAAGCACAGAAATCTAATGGATACAATTATCATTATAGTGTTCTTTGCAGTAGTTATTGAGGCTATTCAAAATGTTAATTGGACACTAAGTTTCATCTCTAGAGAAAATGTCTACTAAATGTTTGGGTCACGTTCAAAATATGCCAGATCCCAAGAGGATATTAGCTGCTACGCTTCACAGCACATTATACCGAAGATCTGTTATCTGATGAAGGAAATGCAAAAAAATAATGATATACAATGATGCCAAATACTGACTGGAATGTTTGATGGTTTTAATTAGGCATTTAGATTATTATTTTTTTCCTCCCATGTAGTTCAGTTTATGCTGGTAGGCAGGAGATAAATCAGGGGTGAGGAAAATAGGACTGTTGTCAAAGAGGTAAGAAAATGGACTGCAGTGAAGTTTTTGTATGTGTATATAAATGGGAAAGATGGGATGCTTGTTGCTTAATCCTCTGGCCTCTCATTGATGTATTTATGGCAGAAATTCAATTTATATTCAATGGGTAGTTATAGTCTGAAAAGTACAGTAAATCCAGAAGACTGTGCAAAGTCTCATGCATGTGGAAATAAGAGGATTAAACAATTTTAGTACTTTTTTTTTCTCTGTAATTGAGAAACCATGCCTTCTTAAGCAGAAATACTGCTTGCAAAAACAAAAAAGACAATTTCCCTTCAGCATCCAACCTCCTAGAAAAGCCTCTCTTCTTCATAAAAGGCAAGAAATGCCAGCCAAAATAACTTTCCCAAGAAGGGAAGGACTCACATATGTGGGAGCTGTATTTATTTAAGCTCAAGTGATAAAATGTGATTAACTGAGATTGGAGCAACTGTCACGTACACTAGAAGACCATTGAGCAGGTAGTGGGCAATTCTTTTAGCATTTACTTGGAGGAATCTGGTCCCAGGCCCACAGTGGGAAGATAGTGTTCCTTTATAAAATGTTCTGCTATTAGTAAAGTGCATACTTACTCTACCTGCTCCCTGTTTTATACTCCAAAATGTTATCTCAGAATCCTGAGGCATCGGGGACAGCAGAGCTATGCTGAGGCAGTTCTGAAGGTGCTCCAGAAATGGTGGGGTTTTTTTGGTTTTTTTTGTTGTTGTTGTTGTTGTTGTTCCAGTTCATATATGAAAGCAGACTGTAAGGACCATGGGGCTGTCAGATTGAAGGTCAGCATCTTTCCTTTCCCCTTGGCAGCACCATCCCCCACTGGGTAGAGGAGCAGAAAGACATGGTCACCGTTGTTGTCTGCTGCCAGCTTGTTTCTCTGCAGAACTAAATGGGCAGCTTCCTCACCTCTGAGTGTGTAATGCTGCTTGGAAGTCAGTTAACCCACCTCCTCTCAGGTGCATTCTTTTCCTTGGAGCCACACAATTTTTAATCTATGCATTACAGGAAGGAGGTGTGTAAGGGCAGCTAATGCAGCAGGAGACTCCTTCGCCCCTGCTGCAACCACCATCCATTCACCAGCCACAGAAGGACATATTTCTTCTGTTCAGAAATGCACAATTACTCAGAATCTTTTTTTGGAAGATTGAATTTTGTACTTACTGATATAATCAGTATTTCAGAGGAATGGAAAATTTTTTGCCCTCTTCTTTATTTTCTTTTTTTCTTTCTGGTAGAAGAGGACTCCTCTGTGTTTTAAATCTGTCTTTTCTAATTGCAGTGCTGATTATTCCTGTATTCTGTGGGGCATTTTATTTCAACACTCTGAGAACTGCAGAGATTGGATTTCTTAATCTTAGTGTGGTAAATAAAATCTGTCCTAACTAGATAAGTTTATCCCTGTTTAAAATATACGAGGGGTGTGTGTGTATATATATCTCCAAAGAAGACGGAGGTAAAGGAAGTACGGTGATTTAACTGGTCCCCAAACCCCCATTTAAATTCATACAGTGGGTGGTATGATCGTATTTTGTGGCTATTTGAGTCTGTGGAGTAAAGGATCTCCTTTTTCTCAATTGAAATATTTCCCCAATCCCTAACAGACACACACTCCAATGGGAAAAGGTGCGCATTCTGAACTGATCAATGGATAAAGAGAAGGAAAATTATATTAGTGCCGTGATTTCGCCAGTCAGAAGTGAGAAATCCAGTGCAAAGATGGAAGGTTCTGGCTGCTTCACTAGTTGTTTTGAGGATATATTTGCATGTGTTTGTATATTTGTATATAAGATACAGTATAAATCATTGATTATATAAAGATGCAGTACTATTTAAAGAGAATATTTTTTTTATTAAGCAATTGTCCCTTGTGCTTAAAATATTCTTTTCTGTCTTTCTATTCTCCTTGTCTATAGGTGCTTCCAAATTTTGTTTCCTGTATATGTAAAACCCATTGGATGTTATATCATTCTACTGTCTTGTACAACACATTAAGAAATTTAGAGGCAAGAAGTAATGTATTTTAAGCTGCTATATCATCTTATATTAGGAGACAGTCTTGTGGAGCTGGAGGATAATTTTGAGAATCAGTTGAAGAGTAATGAGTATACTGGTTTGCAATTAAGTTTCTGTTTACTGTTGGTTAATGAACTACATGACTGGGAGTTTTATTTCTTTCTTTTCGTGGCAGTATTTTTGGACAGTGTTGGCTAAAAGTAGGAAATGCATCCTTCAGCTTCCCTTCAAGGACGGTGATGCAGAAATAGAAAGTTCCTAGTTATGAGAAAAGAGAAACAAGTTTTTTGGTGGTGGGATGAGAACCAGCTAGAGAAGGTTGAAGAATTGGGTCGGAAAGCTTGATGCTGTCCTGAGGACTGGTTGTAGCCTCACCACAGTCTATCTTCTTTAACCAAGGGGCCTGGAAGGAGCAGAGGAAGCTGAGACAGAGTGAGGAAAAAAAGAGGGGAAAAAAGGAAACCCCCAAACAACATTGAGCATAATATTGCAGCTATATTAACAGTGAGGAGAGCTCAGATTGACTCCGCTTGAACCCTGAAGAACTTGCCAGGGATCTGGAGAATGTGAGGCAAGCTTAGGCTTTATCAGGTTTGGTTTAGCTAATAGACTTGGAGAATCCATTAGGCTGGATACCTAATTATGTGGACACCTTAGTGCTGTGTGTCCCTGAGGAGGGAGCTCAGGCACAGCGCTGGGAGCACAGTCATGCAGAACCAGGAGAACACCTGCACTGGACAGGCATCAACCAGGGCTTAGAGCTGCCTAAGACAAAAAGGCATTTCAAGCATCTGTGCCATCCAAGAGGGTGGTGGTCAGAAAGGAACGGCTCTCACCCTGTGTCCTTGTTTGAGGTAAAACAGAACTAATTTTCTTTCCAGTAATTTTACTTTTCAGTTAATCTTCTTCTGACTCTCTGAAATTAATGGCGTATTCTTCAAACAGTATCTGCTTCCAGGGTGATAAGGTCTAATGCTTATAGTTAATATGGAGGAAAAGTATGCAGAGAGGTTCTTGCTTATACTTATTACTATAATAGCCAAAGTCAGCTAAATTTGTTGTGTGCCACATCAGAGGGTCAGAAGTGGAAGAGCGTAGAGGGGTCACACCTGCAGGGAGGAGAGTACAGGACAGGTGACACAAAAGTGACTAACAGGGTATTCAATCCCATCTGCATCATGTTCAGTATAGAAGCTGAGGGATCAAAGGCCTCAGCCTCTTCCTTCAGTGGCCAGCGTCCAAGGAGGACTGACTCTGTCTGCTTTTGATCCCAATCCATGCTTTCCTGAATCCAGTTCCCATCCATCACTGAGTTCCAGTCTGGGACTTTCCCAGTGCCTGCCAGTGGCATGATCGTCATCCTGGGAGCTTGATACGGTTTTGTATATATTGTATTTCATTATTTTCTTATTTAATATTATTATCTTATTTTTTACTATATTATTAATATTTCATTAAAGTAGTTTAGTTTGTTTTTCAACTCATAAGTCTCTTTCTCTCTCTCTCTCTTCCTTCTCTGAAGGTCTAATGTTTAGACATAAGTCTAATATCTCTGAAGGGAGAGAGGTTAAAGAGAGCGTCAGTCATTCGTCTTAGTGGCCAGCCCAGCCCAAACCACAGCACCCTGCCATCACCGTGACACTGTGGTGATGATGCTGTGCTGTTGTCTCCACACAGAGTTCAGATTTGCCAATTCATTGTCATTCTCAAGTTGCTGGAACTTGTCATTGCCAACATCCCATTTAGCTAGTTCAAAAACTACTGTGGGCTCTTCTGCACTACAAAGCAGTCATTGTATCAGTAAATACTCTTGCTGCAGAAGAACAGTTAACTTTATTTTTCCCTGAGTGCAGTAGCAGACTTTACAATGAATAATACAACACGTTTGAAGCGTTGGAGAAAGATCTTTTGAAGATGAATGACTTTTAATTATGGTGTTTGTGGTGCATAACAGCAGCTATCTGTACTCATCTTTCATTTTATTTCAGGTGAATCGTATGGTGAAATAAGAGTGGGTTTTCTTTTTCATTTCAAGAGAAAGTGCGTAGGAAAAATACATTCATTTTTGTTTCTGTGAGGTTCCTGAGATCTTCTCAACCAGAAAGGCATGATCGAACATCCCATCTGACAGAGTGCAGCACTGGAGACCTTACAGGACTGTGCAGGAATTCTTGAGCCTGCAGGTTGGCATAAACTGCCCTTCTTTGCAGGTCTTGTTCTGGTTCCCAGGACAGCATTCGTGCTAGGAAGTACTACTTGAAGCAACATTGGCTTCAGTGCTTGTCCTGCATTTGTGCATATTGTTGCTTAGCGTGTCTACAGCACGGCTGTGGCCTGCGTATCAGGTGTTCTTCCAGCTGCCTGGGCAGCTCTGGGCAGTTTGGATGCAGACACTCAGGTCTGGGAGAGGAAAGAAGAGTAGCCCATGCTCCTTGGTCCCTGGGCTGGAGAAGGGACAGTTGTACGTAGTAGTACAGGTGTAACCCAGGAGCAGGCTTGCACAGTGAGTAGGTGCAGAGTTTGCTGCCGCCTGGCCGGGGCAGCTGTGGTCCTTCGCCTTCACCGGGTCTGAGGTCTCCAGATTTCTGCTGGGCTGACTGAACTTGTGAAACCATCAGCAAATGGATCTGACAAAAATGAATTCTGTTTGGAGGTGGTAGTGCTGTTATCTGGTGGGTGAATGAGCAAAAAGTCAGTGAGGGATCTGGTGCAGGGAGAGGGCAAAACCTTGAGGCAGAGGATGGGACAAAAATTGTTGACAAGCTGCCCTTGAAGCCTTTTGCAGAATGGTCTAGTCGTAGGGATTGCTGTAAATGTTGGAGAAGGGAGCTTTGGTACACCTTCCAGCCTACAGTTAGGGGAACTTTCCATGTCTTTTATCAGGCCATTCTGTCAAAAGCCCTAAACAGTTTTTTATTCTTTAATGTCAAGGCTTAACTTTAAAAATATTTTTTCAATTTACTTTTTGTAAAGGAGCAGATGGAAGCTGCACACAAACTTACTAAACAGAAGACTTTTGGTTGCGCCTCCACTTTCTAAGCTCCTCCTGGTCTGGGTTTCACAGGTTTTTCCGTCAGGAGAGAGGCATGTTCTCAGATGGGTTAGAGGGATATTTTTTTTCCCGTCTTGAAAACAGATTTCTCTTGCGCTACCTTTACTGCCCCAACCCCAACCAGCATGAACACTGGTCTCCTTGGAACATACTGATCAATGCAGGACAGCCTAACAGCCATCTCTTGATGCTGCTCCCGAGGTATTTTGTCCTTGGCAAATGAGTTGCAAATCCTTTGCTGCCACTTGTTGATCATTTTGAATTGAGTATGGATTAACGATTGTTTCTTTAGTGGTAGTGTTGGCCTCTTAATAACAGTTATCCGGCTTTCTTCTGCCTGTCTAAATATCATGTGCTCAGATGACTCCAAAGGAACGTATCTGGGTAGTGTGCAAGTGTCTAAATATAGCAATAATAATCTCTAGCTTTCTTCTTTTCAGTCAGCAGAAGAAATTACTGGATACACTTCCGTTTGTGTGGAGTACACACTGAGATAAGCCTATGTTGACATCTGTTTCAATACTAATTTCTGGCATCTCCCTGGTACTTTCAGAAGAAGAGAAATTCTTTTTCTCTAAAAATCTCCGGACTTGTTTTTGCTCTCTGGTTGTGGGTTGGGTTTTTTCCCTGTCATTGCACAGCTTTTAGCCCCTTTCCGAACTGCCAACTTTCTGCTCCACTGAAGTTACTTCTGGCTCCAATCCCAGTATTTTGGGGGAACAATAGATCCTATTTTAGCCTATACAGATTTAATTGCTGTGAATAAGGTTGACAATTACCTCCTTTTATGTCTGAGAATCCCACCAGCTGTTTTAGATGCGTTAAAATTGCCGCACCAAGCTAAATACACATGTCACATCAGGAGCTATAATGCCAAATTTCAGACACGTGGTAATCTGTCCATGGCCTTTATTTTAAAAATAATTTTTGCTGCATTTAATTCTGTTTCTCCTACTTCCCCTTCAACCTTAGTTCTCTGCACTGGTTGGTGTTATTAGTCATACCAAGAGACTTCTATATCACAGATGCATTTTGAGGAAAATGCATTTCAATGCATTTCAAATAGCAGGAAAACCTACTGAAAGAGAAGTTGGTGGGATTTTTTTTGTTGTTGTTGTTGTTTTTTTTCTCCCTCCACCCCCCTAAGCTCAGGCACATAAGGTGAGAATCATGTGATCATCCCAACCTGCTGCGTAAGTGTCTCGGCTCAGCTTTATTGTCCACCAAGAGGAACAGATATTTCATGCTAATGTAAACAACTAAAATAGGTCAGATGAATCATGCCCCCAAATGTCCTCTTTCTCTTTGCTTATAAATAAAGTCTGGGTGATTAGCCAGACTTAGCTGTCTGCACTGTAGACGTCTGACTAGATCTCACCTCTGGGGACCATATTTCTAGCAGCAGTCACATGTAAGTGACTGTAGACATATGTAGACACCTAAGAAGATTAAAAGTACTTGGCTTCTTGATGCAGAGACACTGCGTGTGCCAAGGTGAAGGCGCTCTGGGCTTGACTTCTGAAAGCCGAAGGCAAACCTGAGAATTTTCCTGAGGTAGAGACAGATCAGTACTTTATTGCCGCAGTTACATAGTGCTAAACTGTGGTGCACCATCTCTTTTTCATTGCTAGCTTCCTAGACTTGTAAGACACAGCTTCATAACTTTTTTTTTTTCCCCCAGAAATGTTAGTTTAAGGAGGAGCTCTCCTCCTTGTCATCTCCTATATCTGCCTCCATATTGTCTTTTCAGTCTTGCTGTGGCAATATGTTGATGTGGGTTTAAAAAAAATAATAATTTCACTGCACAGGTGTCCCTGTGGGGCATCACACTGGCATGGGAAGGTTGCTTACACTGGGAAAGGGGCTACTTGAGAAAGTTCACCTTTCATCCTTTGCCTGAGAAGTTGGCTCTCTTGCTAATTTTCTGAATTGTTGAACCCTGCAGGGTTTTCTTTTCAGTCCATGTACAGCTTTGTTTAATGTTTATTTATGGTCTTGTCAAAGGGTTAATAAATTCCTTTTGAACTTCCAGTTTCAGTCACTGCCTTAGTGCATATTTCGCATTTGTGCAACTGTAATTATAATTTCTGAAAACAAGTTGCTCTTTGGTGTAGCAGGATACAGGGACACACTAGTACTTTATTATTTCCTGATACATATTTTTACAGATCTTGACATGACTTTAATTTCCCAGTGGTCTGAGAGGAATGGGGAGGGTTATGTACAAGTTACAGTAGTAACTTGGTTCTGGTGTTGACTTTGTTCTTGTTGAGACCTCTCTGGGATGGCAAGTGCCTTTGATCGTGCCATGCAGGATCCATCCCATCAGTGCTGCTTAGGTCTGTTTGTGCTGGGCTAACCCCATCTCCTATGGGCCTCTTCAGACACAATTGGCTCTCCTTAGTTACAGCTGCTCTTAAAATATTTCATGTTGGCCTTGCTTACTGTGTTTGTGCTAAGTATTTACTGGCCTGTAGGCTTTTTGTGTGTGGATGTGTTTGCAAGTGAAGACTTGGATTGAGGTTTCATAGGAGCCAGTGGTGCGTTTGCTATTGACTTTGGAAGGGATAAGATTCGTAATGGAGCACAGGTAGAAGAAATGGTAGCACTGGAGGAGTATGACCTGGTGGTAGCTAGGTCATACTGCTCCTGCAGCTGCTTCTGCTCCCATTTAGGCCAGAGCTGGGTCCCAGCACAGAGCCCCATTTGCTGTTTCAGGCTTCACAAGGTCCTGTGCACATACCTTTACCAGGCAGGTCTCTGTTGCTTTGTGCTTTACTCTCTTGGTGTTCCCATATGGATGTGGTCTTGGTCACCTGCTCTAGGTGACCCGCCTTGAGATGACCTCCAGACGTTCCTTCCAAGCTCCAACTGTTCTGTGGTTCTCTGGAGTTGCACCTTCCAAAACTGCACTTTAACCTTGCTGTGCCGCCTCTGTTCTTGAGAGGGGGCACAACTCTTCATCCCAACCCTCCTGCGAGGACAAGGGTCTGTGGGGACAAGTTGCCCTGAGGTTCAGCCCTGGTGCCTACCCCATGCTTGTGTCTATGCCATCTGAGGCACAGTGGCACTGGTTGCAGCACACTCCTAAGATGTGTTGTGGCACAGCATGGAAGCAAGTGGTGTGCAGACCCCAGAGCTCAAGTACCTTTCCTCTGGATAAAGGTGGTGGATGGGGCTGGAAAGAACACCCTTGTCTTCAAGTCCTATGCACAGGCAGACACTCATTTGTTCACTGCTGTATGCCTGCTCTCAGGTAGAAATTCTGCATTGGGCAGTGAGTCTTATTTTCACTGTTACTGATTTTACCAGGGTCCCTACCTTGACTGTCTACAAATTATCACTGCACTTGACATTTTGCATGTGTGATGCCTGAACAACTGAGCAAAGGTATTAAGCACTTTGACCTATATTACATGAAAAATAGATGTTTTAACATTTAACTGAACTTTGAATAGTTTGCCTGAGAAATGCAATAGGTTTTTGTACAGAAGTGTGTGTGTATGTGTATATAAAATATATGTAAAAGTACAGCAATATTTTCTTAATCCTGGTTTGCATTAAATACTGTGGCTGGTTTTTTTACCTTAAATTTGGGAAAGCTAATTTTGGTGGTGATTGTTACTCCCAAGCAGAATGAATGAACACTATACAAATTGTTTGATGGATCATCCAAGATCTGTCCAGTTTAAGATAGCTAACGTTTTTCTGCAACCTTTTTTATTCTAGACTCAGGATTGCTGGTATCTCATTGGCTTGCGTTTAGCTTCTGTTTTAACCGCTTTAAAGATGAGTCTATTCAAGTAATTTTAATAACAGAAGTAAAAGACTGAGTTTTGAGACACATTTCTATGGCAAAGAGTTACTGTAGTGTTTTTTGCACGTGATCCATTCCTGCAGCTTTGCCATTTAATGTTCTCCCAGAGGAAAAGTGATGGATGTAAAACTCCAGCAGCTGGGTGTAGGGGTTTTTTTAAGCTGTTTTTAAAAATTACCAATGTATGAATGGCATTTAATTAATTTCCTACTTGTGGATTCTTGGTAATAAAGCTGTATGTAATGTTTCCTTTTTTCTTTTTTCCTTGCCTTGCATATGTGTGCTTTCATACATATACAGTTTGCTATAATGACTTTTTAGGAATAAATTAGCAGGTTGTCTACTTTCAGGTTATAGGGGCTTCACAATACCTCCTGCAGTAGAGGGATATTGTGAATAAGGCATTAGTACTTACTGTGGAAATGTGTACACTCTGTCACACTTGCAAAGATTAGGTTGGGGCTAATTTGAGTTGACAGCTGTATAAAAGGGATTAGTACTGTCACCATGAACTCTTGCGGTTAACTTTCACACATGCTAAATACGAGAGATAATTTTTTTTTTTTTTTTAAAGCTTGGACCAGTTTTGCATAAGCCATTTATCTTGATTTCTCTTAACCCTGAGAGAGCTAAGGCTGCAGTCTGCGGCATCGTAGTCTAATGGTGTGGGATTCACTGAAGTACTTTAAACACGTAACTTGCTTCATTGTGATCATAAGGAGACATATATTTGCATATAATTGGCATTCTAAGGCAGAAAGGGTTTCTTTTGGATGTGCTTTTAAAAGTAGAACTTTGGGAAGGAAATCAGAGGTGGAAAAAAGCTGGCATTTTGTTTTCTTCATGCATCCTTGCCATGTGCAAACACTCATTTGTAAGTCTACAATAGAGCCAAAATATTCTAATTCAAATTGAGCATTGGGTTGGTTTTTCGTGCAGTAGTAATGGTTGGTGTAGTTGTAATAGTAGTGTTGAGCTTGTAGGCAAAGTGAGTATTTCTGAGGCTCGGATGCTCCTTGCCCTAGAGGTTAGGGGCAGGCTGCTGTCCCTTTCATCGCTTCAGCTAGTGTGATTTGTGGATTTCTGTCACATAAGTGTGTGGGGACAACTGGACCTCATATGCAACCATTCTTTCTTCTATCAGACTTGTGACTTTACTGTGTCCTCCTTATGAGGGATAATTTGTCAGCCTCACACGCACAAGGAGCTGTACAGCTGATGGGAACAGGCATGGAACCGGCTACTGTTTCCCTGCATTAGAGGGAAGGGAATGGCAGAACTTGGGTTCTTGTCTTGAATGTGAGCTCAAGGATTGGTCCTAGGATGTTTCTCATCCTAAAACAGCTCAAAACCACCATGCATAGATGTGTTTCGCAGTGTGCACTGAAAAGCCAAGTATTGCTCAATAAATAAACTTTGAGGATTGCCCTTCAAGGTCAAAGCAGCGAAGTCACGCGTGTGATAAACCAGCTGGGAACAAAATAAAGAGAAGTCAGTAGTGTGATGTGCATAGTGTGTTCTCCTAAGATTCAGCCACATGCTTCAGTTTCAAGACTTGTCAGTTGTAATGTGTAAGTGAAGTCAAAGGACTATTCCCAGGTTAAGGAACAGTGAAGAAGTATAGTCCTATAGAAAGGTTCCTTTTCTTTTCACACCTGTTTCGATGTTTAATGTTTTCTGCTTCAATTTGAAGCTCTAAACTTGTCGTACCAGCCAAAGCTAATAAGCATTCTTTGCCATATAAACAACACAAATCTAGAAACATCTAATGATGCATAAAAATCTTAAGATTTTTGTGCAGATATACCCATCTGAAGGCCAACTTCACCAGACTGAATATGCCTTGTTCATATAAGAAGCAGCACTCTTAAGAACTTTCAAGGCAACTTTTTCCCATATACCATAGAAATAAGTTTAGACCTGTTTTTCTCAGATCAGCAGGAGATTACTTATTTGAAAATTCACCTATTAAGGAGAAGAAGAAAAGGGTGCAAGACAATGTGTCAGTGGAATTTGGACTAGCAGGATACTGGTCAACACAAAGTTATTTGTCCCCATTATCCTCCAGGTCTCTTGCTTAGATTTTTCAGCAAGCTTTAGACAGACAGGCAGTTGCTTTAGGAAGAACTACGAGCAGTGTGACCAGTCTCTCTTTGCAATTGCTTTTGCAAAAGAAATGGTGGTTCTCTCTTACAGTGTCAAGTTCATCTTTGCTTTTGCAGCCTCTTCTCATCCAGTGCTGATAGCTTGTACAGAAGGAGTGAGGGAAGGAAAACTTGACAATTGGTAATGCCAGCTGTGGCTGAGGTTGCTCAGCCCTGAGGTGAGATCATGCTTAACCACGTTTGTGTCCCAGTCCGGCTCAGCATCTGGTCTGGGCTCACTGTCCATTGCTTTTCTCATGCAATGCCTGCACACTAATTATCGAAAAGAGCTGCTCATCCCTGTGTAGTGATCACAGAGCTTGCTCCGTTACTGTGACCTACAGCTGTCTTGTTCCTTGTAGCTGCATAGTATTTCATCTTTTTTTGGAAAGTGTAGCTGGATGCTATGCCATGCTATAGCATTTTGGGAAGAGCACACAAATAACAAATAACGTCGGAGCGGACTCTCCTTCCAAGATGTGATCAACTTCAGTCCAAAGACAAGTTGTGTAACTAGTTTACGTTCATTTGCACTGAACTTGTGGCACAATTTTTTTAGAACTCTTTCTTGCATTGTTTTTGACTTCTTTAATGTGTTTTAAATTTCCAGTATAAATGGTATTCCATTTCTGGGTCTTGCCTATTTGAATCCCTTATTTAGTCCTTATCAACTTGGCAGGTGTAGTAGCTTCTAGTTGGGTCCTTAAGTGAACTTTACCAGTATACCAGTGTGACTGCTGGTATGAGAAACCATGTACTCACACTGGATCACTGCAAGACTCACCTTTATGGCTAAACGTTCATTTCCTCCTCAGTTAATAAAAAGAAGGTTTTATTCAACCCCATGGATTTAGAGAAGCGATTCAGGGATGGCTTCAGTTTCTGCCCGCAGTGGACAGTACTAGTGGGTGTTCTGGTTTTGGTGTGAGCAATATGACAGTTACAGTAGTGAATGAATGAAACTGTTTAGGCTGCTTGAGAAGCTGCCTTTCATCTGCGGGAGGAGGTGAACAGCCAGGGGGAAATCTCTTTTAAGTCGATTCCCAGCGCAGAAATAAATCTTGTGTGGGTGACGGGGGGAAGCAGCCACCTACCTGGAAATCTAAGACTATAAATGAGATGTCACAGAAAAAGGCAGTGGCATCCACTCACATCCTAATCCATTAAGGGAAAAAAAAGTAAAGAAAAAAGGATGGGAGGGGGAAGAAAAGCCAGCAATACTTGTGTGAAGGGTTTTTTTCACAGTATCTTTAATCATAATTCTAAGACTGTTGAAATTATAGCGCAAAACTGTAGGAATGTACTGTCTGTTGTTTGGTATGGTGTGGTATGGTGTTCATTCAGCTGGGTTACTTCTGTGCTATTTGTTGGGTTGGATGCAAGCTGGTGTCATACTCATGGCTGTGGGTAGCGCATGTGTCCCACAGCTGGAATGAGGAGGGAGCTGGCTGGAGGTCCTCTGAGTGGCTGGTGGTGGTGGTGGGGCGGGGAGAAGGGCTCTTTGCTGCCTGAAGAATTGATTTATTCAATGTCAAAACAAGTATGCGTGCTCATTGCTACTCTGAACCCCCAGCTTTAAATGGAAAATTGCAATAAACCACAGATTGCCTATGGATATACCTGCTTTTGTCTACCTCCTTTTTCCTAAGCCTTAAAGAGGAGATGAAGAGGTTTTGCGTTTGCCTGGGGTTAACAAGCTGAAGGGTTTGTAGATCAAGTGAGAGCAGTTTCCACAAGTTAGAACATCATGCAGGCAACTCTTTCACCTCAGTTTATGGGCTCTGGATTAATTTTCTGTTATGGCTAAATTTTTGCTCCAAGCATTTAAGGCAACTGCATTGGGGTTGGGGGTTTTGTTGGTTTCAGGGGGAGAGGGGTGTTTGGGTAGGGCACGACATTTTGTCATTATTCTATTTTCACCTTGTGAACAGCAGGAAGGTTGATAATACTTTTATTTCAGAAACTTTGTGTATGCCAGAATTGCAGAAAGTTACTTCTCTCCACAGTAAATAAAGAATCTCAGCAGCAGCCCTTGGTTGACATTGCTTAGTTTTTATGATTATTGAATATAGTTGGTATTTCCTAGAAAAAGAATTGTTTACTTCCCTAATGAGTGGAATTACTCTTTGATATTGTTAGTAATCTTAAAACTGATAATGGAGAAAAAAGGAGCATATGCCAGGTTGTACATTTTAATAAATGCTTAAGATTATGTGTCTGCTAATTAGATAAATAATGGAGTTAGAAAATTTCCTTGGGGAAGAAAGATAAAGATACAGAAGAAAAAATTTGCTTTGGTGATTGAAAGATTTTTTTTTTTTAAATTATTATTATTTTATTTTTTAAAGGTGTGGCTTATTTTGAAGTGGATAACTCGTTTTTAGGACTTTTCTTTATATATTTTTTAAAATACGGGGCTTTCAGCTTTAGTTTGAGCACAGTTGGGGTCTTTGTGTTTATGGAGAAAAGCATCTGACAGCGTCTTTTTGTAAAAGATCTAAGAAAGCAGCAACTTGGGATCATCAACTGGTCTCTTGTTTAAGGCTTCCCTTTTTGTTGCTTTATGAGAGGCGTTTGGGCCCTTGCAGGTTGGTTTCATGTTCTTTCATTCACCCTCCTCCACTTCATTAAGCTGACCTTTCCTATCAGGATGGCTTCCTGCTGGGCACAGCTGCTTCCCCACTGACAAATGCAAGTTGTGGTATCTCCCCTTTTCTCTGCAGCACTTTCTTTTTAGAAACATTTGTAGGTATTTTGATGTTCCAGTGTCAGACACTGTGGGTTACACAGATAATACACACAGCCTCAGCCTTAACCTACATGGTGCAAGCACAGGGTGCCCGGACCTGTGCTCTGGAAGTGCTTGCGTAGAATGTCTTGGCAGGAAATGGGCACAAACTATGAACATAAGAAGTTCCACCTAAACATTAGGAGGAACGTCTTTATTTTGAGGGTGGCAGAGCGCTGGAACAGACTGCCCAGAGAGGTGGTGGAGTCTCCTTCTCTAGAGACATTCAAAACCCGCCTGTACATGTTACTGTGCAGTGGGCTTTAGGTGGACCTCTTTGGCAGGGGGGTTGGACTAGATGATCTCCAGAGGTCCCTTCCCACCCCATAGAGTTATGTGATTCTGCGACCCTTGGAACAGCCCTTACAGAGGAGGTGGAACTGGGAATACTCTCCACTACTGTGGAGAGGGACTGGGCCTCGGTGGGGGAGAAGCAGATGGGATTTGTGGTGTACTTCCGTGGCCGCAGGTGGTTGTGAGTTACCCCACAGCTCAACTAAACCGAGGGGTGGGTCAGGCTCCCTGCTTACAGCTTTTGTTTCCTGGCTTGGGCAGGTCTGGAGCGTATGGGCGGCCAGTTCCCACGCTTCTCAGCTCTTATAGCTCTCTTAGTCCTTGAATTTCCAAAAGCATATTTTGTGCATGCTCCTGTTGTTGTGCATCATTCAGAATTTCTGCTGAGCGCTCTGCCTTTACCTGTTATTTTTATCTAGGTATGTTACACACGAAGTTTTGCTAGACTTGTGAGTTTAAAAAATACAAATACTTGGATGAGGTTTTGGTGGGGTTTTTTTCCTCAATATTTCAGGATTTGAGATCTAGAACTGGGTAAAACTCTCCTCCTACAGCACAGCTTGGAACTTTCATTGAAGCAAATACAACTTAATGTAATCTTAATGAGGCCAGTATGGGGAGGAGTAAAACAGCCAAAGGGTATATGTTCTGATATCAGTGTGAAAAATAGAGGGCTGAATAGAAATGCTACAAAAGGCTTGAGCTGTTTTTTGGGTCAGTTGTTTTTTGTGGTTTTCTTTTGTTTGCTTTTTTTTTGTTTGTTTGGCCAGGAAACTTATCAAACCTGTTTTGGATTTGTTCAACTGGCCTGTTTTGGTTCTTTTAAGATAAACTCAGGATTTTGTAATCGGTGACCTTGACACAGGGGTTTCAGAGCTCTGCTTGTTGAATGAAGGATGGAAGCACAGTGTGACCTACATTTCCATTCATTCAGATGGGATTTGGGGTCTCGCGAGATACCCGCAGAATGCTAATTGTGAGCCAAATAAACTAGCTGGCTCCTATCTGAAGGATTTGCTTTTTCCTGAGGACATGCCAGAGATCAGTCTTATAAAGTACTGAAGTATCAATCAAGATGGATGCAAATACACTTTCAAATGTTACCAAACCCCACCACCTCACTGTGCAGGCTTCAGGAAGCTCCTGATTGTAAAGCAGGGTGTATTTTTACTAGCACCACTGTACTGTGAACTAAACCTTAGGATAATTTATTTATTGCTGAGCAATGTGATTGACACAACAGAGACCGCTAATACTGGAGAAAGAGTAGCTTCTGATCCAAATTAAATACCTCATTTGGATTGAATTTAGTAAAAGATTGGATAGGAGATAAATGACTAATGGGGAAGAGGAAGGAAGGGATGGAACGGAGTTTATCATCAATAGGTCTAATCAAACAGTTCCTCGGGGAATTGTTGTGGGGTGAGAAAAGAAGTAAAGAATTCCCTCGAAAACACGTAAAAAGCTAGAGAATTATGTAGACCTCGATCTTTTTTTTTTTTTTTTTACTTCTTCTCCAAATGTTGTTGCTATTATTTACATCTGTGATAAAATAGAAGTGAGGACAATTATATGATTGGAGGGTTTTTTTTGGTGGGAGAGGGTTGGATGTTTTTCTCTTAAGCATGAAAAGGTAGAACTTTATCTCATTTTGTTCACTTTACTGGACATTAACATATTTTTCAAGGCAGACAGGAAAAGAGATATGAAGGAGGATTGAAAAGCTTAGGAAACTGAGGCACTTACTCTATGGAAGGAGGGGGATGGTAGGTTATCCATAAAAATTTTCAGAGATCTAATTGAAGTTACCTTTTGGAGATATGAACATCTTGTTAGTTCTGCTTTGTTGTTTGTATAAGCAGCTTAGATATGGGTTTTGTCCTGATAAGTTACAGCCTGTGAAAGCCAGGAGGAAAGACAACAGTAAAATCAGCATTGGAAAGCTGGTTGAAAGAATTGCCTTGAGGAGGGATTTAAGAAGCTGCACAGAGAAAGGGATTTCAAAAGACAGCAAAGACAGAGAGAAGCTGTGTAGAAGGTGTTACCAGCTCTTGTGCTGGGCATCAGGCACCAACACATAGCTCAGACTTTGAGATTAAAAATCAGGGCTTCACTGCAGCCCCTTCCCAAAGTTTGCCTGCAAGATGGAATTGAAGGATAGAATAGTACCCATGTCAGGAGAGGGGTACCTTTTGGTACCCTGCGTTACCTGGTAGCACCCATAAGCACTGTTTTGACACTATGATTAGTTCAAGTCTTCCAAAATAAATCTAATCCTCTGCTGGTGAGAGGAAAACTGTGATTTTGGGGAGAAATTCTGGGAGGAAACATATACCGATCCCCTAAACCCCATGTCTTTTCAGTATTCAGTCTTGCCAGGTTCCTTTTGACCCATATCCTCTTCTAGCAAGGTGTTTGGTACTCAGGTTCAACTCCAGGCATTTCACGGTAGCTGACTGCCTAGGAAGTCTGTTAGGTCACTTTGTTCTTGTAGCCTTTCTAATGTATTCAGTGCCTTGACAAATTTTCTTGGCAAGAGCTTTATAAAATGATACCATATTGTGTGTAACTTAAAATGCTGTTAAACATCAGAACGTCTCCTACCATACAAGTCCTGAAGTCCATCACTAAGCTTAGAAACCAGAGCAGCTCCAATACTTAAGTGATTTTTTTGGTAAGGAATGGTAAGCGGTAAGGAAGGCAGTGATTTTTGTAGGAAGTCAATTTTGTCTCTGTTTGTCTTCAGCTGTAAATGGGGTTGCAAACAGCTACAGCATTAGTGAGGAGACTGATCAGCTGAACTGAGTATTAATTAGCTCTTCATGTGATAAAGCTGCACTTTCTGTGCTGCTGCAATATTTTAATCATGCTTGTGGCATTTCAAACTAAAGAGGTGTTGGTCAGCTGATTTAAATTCTTTTCCTGCCAGCCCCCCTGCCCCATTTCTGAATATATTTTTTTTTTTTCCAACATGTCAAGAAAATGCCGAGTTTTGAGACTAGAAGCTTATTGCATCTCAATGTTTGATCTCCAGTTGCTCAAAGGTTGGGCACTGCAGGGGGTGGTGAGTGGTTAAACTGCTCACAGGTACCTTGCAACAAGGTGCTCCTTCATCTCTGCTCTCGGTGAGTTTCACAAAATTTATCCACAGTTGGTGTTTATTTACAAGAAATACTTGTAAACAACTGGTGGTGTTGTTGGTACAGGTGTCAGACTGCAGTGTGTGACATTTGCACTGTAAGGAAACTTTTAGTTTCTGGAAGCAGTTAATTGTAATGGATGCACATTTTCTTAAGAGTAAGACTGTCTCTTTTTTCTAATCAGAGGCAGGAATAGTTATTTGCATGTCACAGTATCACATTGCTCAAAAGAATATATTACCTTTCAGCAAGGCTGACCTAGAATTGACATTTCAGCAAGAGCAGGCACGCTGGCGCAGAGCTCCCTGCAAATCTTCCTCCTTTTTTTGTTTTCCTTTCAACAACCTTTAGCAAGTGCTTTCCTGTTATGTAAAAATTTACTGTAATGAAAGCATTAGAGATCAAGAAGTCAGGTATGCCTTGAACTTGCCAGCAGGGTTATGATGTGCCTTCTAGCTGCTTTACTTTCTGGGGGGGCAGCATTGTTTTTTAAAGACATCGGTGTGCCTGATGCAGAACTCGGCGTCTGTCCAGTAGTGGGGAGGCTGTCTCTGAGTAGCGGTCAGCCTGTTAGGTGACTCGTGCCTCATAGTAAAAAGAAGTGATGTTAGATACTGTTTGTGGAAGAAGACATGGTTACATCAGAGTGACAACGTCTGTGCTTGATTGGAACAAGACATAGTCCCAGCTTGCGTGGTCCCAGGTTTTTCCTGTGTGAGCCCAGGGCTGTCAAAGGACATGTCTTATTGAACACAGTGTCAACTGATGCAAAATTAGTCAGTTTGTGATGAGGTTCTCATGTAGGAAATGGAAAACATGTTTGAACGTGGGTGTTCTGAGACAGATGATAGTAACCGCAGTATCCTGGAAAATGCCAATTTCTGGTTAGGGTTTTAAAATGCTGGTGCTGGAATAGCTGTTATTTCAGCTTTGTCACTGACAGAAGGAAGATGAGCAGCTGTGGTGTGAATCTTAGGAATACCCTTGGCTGCCCGAAGCTTGTACTAAGCTCTCAGTGCTGGTTTCTGCATTCCTGCAGCTCTCGGTGCAAACCTGCTCTCTACACTGCAAGTAGGACAGAGGTGTGAGGGTTTGAGGGTTTTGGGACAGGGGTTATGTTCTTCTGCAGTGCTAGAAGGATGTATTTTGTATGTATCCCTCTGTGTTGCTGGGGTACAAGCAAACTTGACTTGCATGTTGGAATATAAGGCAAAGCCCTTCCTTTGTATTTCTGTAACAGCATTTCTAATATATGCCCTTTAAACAGACAAATAGCAGTTGTGTATTTTTCTGTGCCTTTAGCAGTAACAGCTTTTTAGATTTATAGCAGGTATATTGTTTGTGCAAGACTGGGAACTTGACGGAATGCACACCTTTAGCCAACAGATTCATTATTCACTGTGGCAGAGAAGCTGGCAGGTAGAAAAGCAACTGGGGATCTCATGTTTCAACTAGAAAGCATAAATGTTATCAGCCTTGACCATCAAGTAGTGCCTTTAAAGAAAAGTATGGTATGCCTACAGGTAAAATAAGCTTATGATACCATGTGTTCTTATTCACATAGTTCTGTGAAACATGCTTGTTTCTATACCCCTACCCGTGGCATAACAAGTGTGCATGTGTGTATGTGTGCATATGTATATGTGTAAGAAAGTCAGGTACTTCAATTCAGTTGGTATTTGCAATACTTCTGGACTATGGTTCCAACGTACATCTTGAGTCACATATGAGATACAGATGGAGGCTTCTGTGCTTTGCTAACTTGGACACGTCCCTTATTTTATTTCCTTTTTTTTTTTTTTTTTTTTTTTCCTTAGGGTAATAAACGCAGGGAAGAGCACGCACAATGAAGATCAAGCCAGCTGTGAAGTCCTCTTTGTCAAGAAGAAAGCTGGAGGCGCTAATTCTACACCAAACAAGAACTCTTCAACAAAACGGAGGTCGTCGCTGCCTAATGGAGAGGGTCTCCAGCTGAAAGACAACTCGGTAAGCAGACTTCTGTGTCTTATCAGTGGAGAGGTACAAAATAAATGTAAAAGGATGTGGCAATATGACACTAAAAGATGTTTCTGAATGTTTCATATATTTTCAGTTACCTCATTAATTATCTCTGCTTAAATACAGAACACAACTTTTTTTTTCTTAGCTCTACTACTTGATTTTTTGATTTCTTGCATTGAAAAATGCTCCTTCCATCTAAGACATTTTAGTTTAAAGGTGGGGAGAGGGAATACTCCTTGAATTTTCCTTTTTGTTTCATTTCTGAAAATACGATCCTGAGAAATTTATTGCTGTACAATACTGTGAGTTTAATGGTTGTGGTTGACTTACAGTCACTGCTTACAGTCACTGCAAGCATAGCAGTATCAATGTTCATACAGTCGTACAATGTTATTAAGGGTTAGATAGTCATTTGAGTTTGTCATGGTTGAACCCCAGCCAGCAACTAAGCATCACACAGCCCCTTACTTATTCCCCTCACGGCAGGATGGGGGAGAGAATCAGAAGAGTAAAAGTGAGAAAACTCGTGGGTTGAGGTAAAGATAGTTTAATAAGTAGAGGAAAAGCTGTGCACACAAGCAAAGCAAAATGAGGAATTCATTCACTGTTTCCCATGGGCAGGCAGGTGTTCATCCATCTTCAGGAAAGCAGTGTTCCATCACACGTAATGGTTACTTGGGAAGACAAATGCCATCACTCTGAACACCCCCCCTTTATCCTTCTTCCCCCAGCTTTATATACAGAGCATGGCATCATATGGAGTGGGATATCTCTTTGGTCAGTTAGGGCTAGCTGCCCCAGCTGTGTCCTCTCCCAGCTTCTTGGGGGCCCCCAGCCTCCTTGTTGACAGGCCTGTCTGAGAAGCTGAAAAGTCCTTGACTGCTTAGCAACAACTAAAATATTAGTGTTATCAACATAATTCTCATCCTAAATCCAAAACATAGCAGTATACCAGCAGATCGTAAGAAAATTAGCTCTATCCCAGCCAAAGCTTTCACTGAAGCAGTACTGTGTGTACCAAGGTTGGTTTATGCAGGTAGGGTAAGGTCATCCATCACTGAATTCAGTGATTTTTTTTGTGAACTATGGCTTCTCTCTTTGTGTGGAGACTGATATACATCATGCACTTGTCTACTGGCAGTCATCTGCTATTCTTCATCTGTCTTGTTTCCTGACTGGCTAATTACTTCATATGCTTTTTAAGCATGAGCTCAGGCTACAGCAATAATTGATAGTGTGTGTTCAATTCAGACAGTAGCCATGTAACACTAAATGCCTGATCTGAATGTTGGAGTCTGACAACATGGATACGCTGTCTTTCTGCTGCTGGGATAACACAGGTTCTCCTAAGTGATAATTAGTCATTCAGTGGACTGTAAGTACCCTTTTTTGGTTTGGTTTTTATTTTGTTTTAAAACAGGTTGTCATGAGCAGTCTGCCTTAGTCTCTCTCCCAAAACGCCATGGCTTGATACACCTGATGGCTGCAGGGGTGATGACAATGATGACATTGGGGTCCTCAGCCACGAGCACTCCTCTTGCACTGTCTCTCCCCACCTCTCACTCTTCCTGTTCAGTTTCATGTTTCATTATTGCTGCAACATTTTCAGACTGACAGATTTTCCAGGTTTGCAAATAGCCCTGTTCTTTCCTCTTTCAAATTTTTCCTTAAATCACCTGTCTCAGTTCCTGCGTGCTGATATTCCTCACTGTATTCAGACAGTCATGATTTTTAAATCCATATTTGCACATCCCTAGATAAACACTTGTGGCCTGTTTTTGCTGGAACTAGGAGTTCTGTGTACAGTCACGCAAGGCAAAACAGAATTTGTTTTAATAGTCTATAGAATCATAGGATCATAGAATGGTTTGAGTTGGAAGGGGCCTAATGATGACTGAGTTCCAACCCCCCTGCCATGGGCAGGGACACCTCCCCCTGGCCCAGGTTGCTCGAAGCCCATCCAGCCTGGCCTTGAACACCTCCAGGGATGGGGCATCCACAACTTCCCTGGGCAACCTGTTCCAGTGCCTCACCACCCTCATAGTAAAGAATTTCTTCCTAATATCTAGTCTAAATGTCCCCTCTTTCAGCTTAAAACCGTTATTCCATGTACTCTCTCTACACTCCCTGATAAAGAGTCCCTCCCCTTCTCTCTATGTTTTAAAAAGTCTTTCTTAGAAAATCTATGCAACTGCTGGCTGTTGGCTCATGCAGATGCTTGGCTTAATGAGTATATTTAATTTTCATATGCATTCATTATGTTTAACAAAGCAAGTATTTGGCCATAATACTTGTTCATGTACATAAAATGCATCAAGATAAGCAACGGTGTGGTTGGTGCAGGTGATGGGTTTGTTTGACACAAAGGGCATCACTGTCATGTACACAGGACACTGTAAAGACCCCTGTGCAGACACCAGCCTGGGTAGACACATCCTGGTGCTGTGCAGAGGTACTAGCTTTGCTCTGACATCACATTTAAGTTCCAGGCCTACAGGGGCCTCTGCATCTGGGATGTGGGTGAATGTGTCTGTAGTGAACTTGCATATTTTTTTTTCATATTTTGGGGGCATGCATGGGACACAGAAAGCTTTGTAGCATTGTTTCATGAAGTTCAGTTAGCTTCCAGATTTGACTAGTATCAAACGCATAGCAAAGGCAAGCTATGTTATATATACTATACTGCATGGTTAATCGCCTTCCTCCGAAGGAACTTTTTTCCAAACATTACATAGTTAACATGTTTAGATTGCATTAAATATACAGGGATCTAAAACTATTTCATTATTGGAAAGCTCTCTTCACTAGCCATGATAGTATGCATCATTATGGTCATCATACTGTTATGGTATCGTAATGGTAGGGTCTATAAACCAACTGCATATTTTTGAAAGCTGTTCTTTGTATCCATGATTTTCAGCCTTGTTAGATATCCAGTTATCCTGTGTTATGCAGAGTATCTCACAGAATTTTCTGTTTTCTCTTCCTCTCTTCACTAGTGTATGTCCTACTTTGATTGTGTATCTTTCGTCTCAGTTTTTGGAATGAACAGCCACTCCCTTTCAAGCTTCTTGAGAGAAGCATTTTTATTTCAGATCTTTTGTTCTTTCTTCTATTTCTGACATATTTTGATCAGAAGTGAGCATAAGATCTGAAGTGAGGAGACAGCTGATCTGTGTAATATGGTACACTATTTTCATGCTACTTGTTATCGTGTTCTTTACGTGTTCTCTTCTTATCTACAGATTTCCTTCTGTTTTCTACATGACATTTGACTGAGTGCTATAGCACTCATTATTTAGCTGTGTAAAACCTATTCTACCATGTTATTAGACCACAGCTTGTGAATTTAAATTTGTAATGTATTTTCGCAAAAGAGGCAGCGTATCTCTGGAGGAAGTTTTCTACTAGAGGGCAGTCTTATACCAGCAATTCATAGTATTTTTTTGCTCGTTGAATATATCTAAAAAGAGGGGAGAAAAGATGTACATGTTTCTATAATGTGTCATATTTTTATGTTCTCATAGTTTTATACTGTGAAGTATAATATTGTGTTTTGCCGTCCCATAGCATTGTTAGCAAATATATTTTTTAAGGAGCATATGAGTTTGGGGTTAAATGTGATGAGGGTGCAACTTAATCTACATCAATAGAATGTAGAAATACAGGCTTGAGACACTCCAGTGAATGGTATAATGTTGTCCTGGCAAGTATTAAGAGAGCCAGAGGCTGAATACTATAAATGCCTCATAGGGAAATCCCACCGTAACATATGATCTGAAATTGTCTCTGAGTGGCAAAGCACCTTGTAGAAATACCAAAGGAAGAAAGGGTGAAAGAAGTAGTTTATTGATGTTTGTCTGATGAAAAGGAAGATTTCTGCTGTTCTAGTTTATGTTTTTTATTTTAAGTGTGGAGCACAAGGGAAATAGGATCTGGAATTTAAGCTTGAATCTTGATTTAACAGAGTCCATTTCATTGTCCTCAGACTCTGCTCTGGTGAGACCTCACCTGGAGTATTGTGTGCAGGTCTGGAGCCCTCAATACAAGAAGGACATGGACCTGATGGAGAGGGTCCAGAGGAGGGCCACAAGGATGATCAAGGGGATGGAGCACCTCTGCTACAAGGACAGGCTGAAGGAGCTGGGGTTGTTCAGCCTGGAGAAGAGGAGGCTCCGGGGAGACCTAATAGCAGCCTTCCAGTACCTGAAGGGAGCCTACAGGAAGGCTGGGGAGAACCTGTTTAGAAAGGCCTGTAGTGACAGGACGAGGGGAAATGGCTTCAAGCTGGAGGGGAACAGATTTAGATTGGAGATTAGAAGGGGGTTCTTTACTGTGAGGGTAGTGGAGCACTGGAACAGGTTGCCCAGGGAGGTGGTTGAGGCCCCATCCCTGGAGATATTCAAGGAGAGGCTCGACGAGGCCCTGGGCAACCTGGTCTAGTTGGGGTTGTCCCTGCTGACTGCGGGGAGGTCGGACTAGATGACCCTTGGAGGTCCCTTCCGGCCTGGGAAATTCTATGATTCTATTCTATGATTCTATGACTTTTCTTTTTTTCCACAGAATCCTTGAGAAGGCCACATGCTGTCTTTCTTTTACCCTGCTTTCTGGGAAGTCTGTGAAACTTAAATGGCAGCTGCATCTGAGGTTGTGTTGATTGTTGTTGTTTACTGCTAACCCCATCGATGCAGCCCTGTGCTTCAGCAAGGCAGCATAAGGGAGTTGGAGGTCTGTGGGTTGTCTACATGGGATGGGTGCCACTCTTATGGCCTTGACTCTACGGGTGGACTCCACAGAGCTTCCGGGGCTGAGAAGAAGGAGGCGGTGGGCCAGAAATGGGGAGATGGAGAAGTAAACAATTTTTAGCCCTGACGCACACAAAAATCCAAGGAAATCTGTTAAATAGCATAAATACGGTTCTTTTCTTGAAAGGGTGGGTGATAAACTGAGCAGAGCAGTGAAAAGAAAGACTTTACAAATTCAACCCTAAATCCTGTCCCCTCCTTCCCACCTCCCTGTTGCTTGATTCATCATATTTACCCTCTGTCCCTATTCAGGAGCATTCACCTTAAATTGTGCAGCTTTTTTATTGGTACTATTTTTAAATGCCTTTAAC
The DNA here is from genome assembly GCF_001431845.1 of Calidris pugnax. NCBI lineage: Eukaryota > Metazoa > Chordata > Aves > Charadriiformes > Scolopacidae > Calidris > Calidris pugnax. The sequence continues at coordinate 23,609,320 of NW_015094506.1, forward strand.
TATGGGGTACCTTGATGACAAATACTGAAGACCATCCGTGAGTGAAATAAGAATCCTGTGCCAGGATATTGTCATAGTGACAGTCAGGTTGCAGGACTTAATGTGATGCATTATTAATTGCCATTGTAATGTGAGGATACATAATTATTAATTCTGCAGTTTTCTTTGCCGCAAAGATGGGACAGAGAATTTGTTTTGTATGATACAAGGCTGGTTGCCTACCGTGGGTAGCTGAGCATATCATCAGTAACGTGAGGAGGCTTTTCTCTGAGGATGGGGTGGGAATTGCCTACCCAGTTCAGAATTTATGAGAACTAAAGATGCGCTCTAGTGCATTTTGTGAATCTAGTTCATATTTGGAACAATAATAGTCAGTGTGGGTTGTGGTTTTCAGAATAAATCATTAGTGGCAACATGATTCATTTGCCTGTTTGTAATTAGCTTAATAAAAAAAATTCTGAAGGTTTGCAATGTAGGACCACTGTCTAGCTTACCTGAAAAATTTGTCCCAAATTGATTGCTATGTATTGCTAAGGCTGCCCTTTTTTTTTTTTTTTCTATAACTGAGCTCCAATTATGTGTGTGTGTGTATATATTTATATATATGTTTTCTCTCATGATTTCTTATCCATTGCTTGACCCAAAACTTTGCATGTCTTAATTATATTTTACAATTACAAAACCCAGGAGACTGCTGAACCTTCCTGAAAGCTAGGTCAGCAATTAAGGAACCTGAAACTTATTAAATTTCCTGGTACATTCTGGAAATGAATTGTAAGGCCAGTGCAGTGAAGGCTTTGTTTGCTCTTCGTGTGTCTGGTAGCTATTCATAAAGTTGTTAAATCTGAATCTTTTGAAAGAAAATCTAAAATAAATCACTTTATTGACTGATCATACTCCCACTTGAGGGCTCTGTCCAGTTAAAAAAAACAGATGGAGACTGATATTTGAAAGACTGGTTTTGACAGAATACAGCCGGTGCTAGTAGAAATACATGTCTTGTTCTCTGAGAGTTTGAAGAATATAAGTACTTTTGGGAAGAAGTTCAAGCCCCCAAATGCAAAAGACAGAGAACAGCCATGCATATGCACACCAAAATAGGTAATTGCGTGGTGGCTACAGAGGTCGTCTCAGCTGTGGGAGGAAAAGCGTGGACCTTTGTGCATTTTGTCTTGTCTGTGTGCCCTGACTGCCAGCACTTGTTCATTCTCTGAGTCACTGCTTTCTTTGTACCATAAATTTAATTCTTGTTGAATTGGTATGGTTTTGGAGAATACGTTTCTTTGAAACGGAGGAGCTGTTTTTATTATCGGGGTAGGGGAAAGGAATTTGTTTCTTCTTCCTGTTTTAGACAGCTAATAGGTTATTCATGGTTATACTTTCTTTGCTAGTTCAAAAGTAAATGAAGCTTTATAGGAATACATAGAAGCTTTTGGAGACTAATATTTAGGTTACAGTAATGGCTGCAGATCCCAAATGAACTTAAGGCCCTAGAGCATCTCATGCAGAATGTGTGTGTAAGAGCAATGTTGTGGTAGTCATCTCCCCTGACTGCATATACTTGTAATACAGACCTCTTGGTTATCTAGAGTGCTTCTGCAGTTAATAGGGAGAAATAAGTCTACTTTGGAATGAGATGAGTGTAGTCTGAAAGCTTTTTTCCTCTCTGCTGAGTACAAGGGCAATTTAGAGAACTGTCTTGGAGGTGTGCAATGTAGATGTCTGAGCTAAGCTGAACTGGTAGGAACATCCTCTTGTTTAAGAATTGCTAGTCCAAAAAGGACAAGATCAGTGAACTCTAGAAGAATCACTATAGCTGATGTGGCCACGCTGTGTTCATGTCAGTGGCAGCCCAAGAAGACAGCTCAGGCCCATGTCATAGAATCATAGAATGGTTTAGGTCGGAAGTGACCTTAAAGATCATCTAGCTCCACCCCCCCTGCCATGTGCAGGGACACCTCTCACTAGACCAGGTTGCTCAAAGCCCCATCCAATCTAGCTTTGAACACTTTCATGTGAAATTCTCTGTCCTAATTTGTGCTGCCCATTGGATTAGAGGAAATTAGTGGAAACATTTCAATTTCACTTTTTGTCATGGACCATTGTTTTGGTCAGTTTTAGAGCTTTCTGGTCTCTGATGGCACCTTATTTGACTACCAAGTTCACATGAGGCTTGTTCAGTGTAGGACATATCCAATGCCATGCTCGTAATAATGAGAGTGAGTTGTGGTTTTGCCTTCTGAAAAGCTCTAATACAGACTTCGGTGAGGTTGTTTTGTTGGGGGGTTTTTTTGAAAACTTAAGAAGGTGGGTTGGTTAATCTTGTTCTTAATTCCAATTTTCTGTTGTAGTTTGAGGACAGGGAGAAGGCAATGCTGAAATACCTTCTTCTTCTAAGTGGAAGGTAAAATATTTCCATTTCAGTCAGAGGTGTAATGTCTTTATGCTTTTTTGCCTAAAAGGCAGCACATCTCCAAAGGAGTAGCACCTATGAAATGGCATGAGGACATAAACAGTGGAAGCATTATCCATGGTGCATCACAAGGTAGATTTTGGACAGGGAGCCAAACCCTAAGAGAAGAATGGGAGCAGAAGTAGTTTGATCTACAACTCCCAGGAGGTACAGTGTTGATGTTTTGAATAAATGGTTTCAGTTTTCACCTGAAATACTGTCACTTTGGGGTACTTGTTTCTGTTGGCAAAATACTTTACCTTTTGCATGAATAGTAATTTATTTTTACAAACAAGTTTTTTAGTCAGTAATCCTGTTAACCATTAAAAATGGCTTAAGCAGAGTTTTACAGCCAACTGTTGTGTGAACTTGGCGGCCCAGAGCAAGCTAGCACAACTGCCAGTTGTGCCTTTGGGGGTGAAGTTTCAGAACAGTTTTTTTGATGAATTTACCAGACTGAGTAAATGGGTGGGTCTGACTATGGAGCTGCATTTGGAAATGTGTATATTTGTTGGGTTTTCCATCATGATAGGATGTATTCTGCATGATCCTTCCTGTGGTAAGTAATCCAGTACTGGAGGACAATACTGTCTTTTCCAGTCATGAAATGCAGAGTGCACAATAGACTGCTGAATTCCTTCTCTTGGAGGAACTCTCCACCATGTAGATGACTGGTTAATACACTGGTTAAGAATATGTTTGAACTTTACTACAGCAGCAATGCTATAAGCTAAAAAAACCTCCAAACACTTTTATGTAATTTTTTTAATCAAGGCTTGTAAATGTGCACATCAACAAAGTAAATTATAAGTAATAATGCTCATTCAGCAATGAATTCTGCCCTTTGAACAGCATGAACTTGTAGTGATGGTCTATATACAGGTTGCTAAAAGAGACATTTTGCATTAGGTTTTGGATTTTGTTGCTAAGGACAGCAGTGAATGATGCCTTTTGGATCTGCAAATGACAGTTCATAGTGTTCTTACTCCAACTTGTCTGCCATGTCCTACAGCCAGTGGTTGGCTCCTTTGTGGAGCAGCTGAACAGCAAGATAGTAAGGAGCTGCAGTTCAGAGCCCTGTCCATAAATTTGAAATAAGCAGTGCTTTGGGCATGAAATGCTGGGATGCAGGTGGTGCCTAGACTATACGTGCTCTGTTGTGTACAGCAGCAGTGCTCAGGTGAATGAGCCAAATCACGTCTGTCATCCTAAATTAGACCACAGTCAGTGTGACATGCAGATATAACTCTTAAGTTCTTTGATTGCAGTGAGATCTAGGTTATGATTTCTTAGCGTGAGGTGTTTTGCAACAGTATTGCCTGGCTCCTGTCCCTTGCAAAATGATTTCTTTTGAAGTCTGTATTAGTCCTTCCACATCTGACTCCCAGGGCAAACAGTTCCAGCACAGCTGGGAGAAGGTGCAGGATTAAGAAGAAATGGAGGGGAAAGGTGAGATTGGAAAGACACTTTCCACGTGCTGCTGCCAAATATGCTATCATGCAAAGACGGGTATTGTTATGCCTTAAATGCTTCCCTGAGGATTTTCAGGTGAATTTCTCCAAATAAAAGTTAAGGTTATCTAGGGTATGGCTCCTTGGTATTTTTCAGGCAGATTGGAACTTGTGCTCCCCAGAACTTAATCTGCCTCCAGCCCTGGTTTAACAGGCCCTATGTAAGTGATAGGCCACCCCACCACAGAAACGTGGTTTCTGCTCAAATCAGAGCAGTTGTGGAGCTCACTTACACTGATCAGCGGAGACTGTGTGGAGCAGAAAGGGAGAAATATTTGAAAATCATATTGTTGATTAATAACTACTGAACAAACCTTACCACGTATACCTTAATTTTAATAATGAGGTCTATAAAATTTACTTTTTCTGGATACTGTACCTGTATGAGAGTGGTTGTGCTGACCAGCATGCTAGGAGTTGAGCTAAAATATAAGATCTGAAAGCATACAATTATGTCAAGAACTGTACTAAGACATTTGCATAGCTCTTTTGATCAGGGTATGTAACTCCAGTGCTGTGCAGGAAACTTTTCAGAGGACTGGGAAGAACTAGGCAGTGAATGTGTAGGCTACCATGGGTGGAGTGCAGCTGATCCCACTTGTGTCTGCCATCCTTGAGGACATCTGTGCTGTGCTGGTTCCTGGGCTGGCACAGGCAGGGAAAATCTGAGCTGTCCCATCTGCCAGCATGGATGGACACTATCTACCAGTCATGGAAGTGGGGATCATGTCTTGATATTAGATGTCAAACTGAGGTCCTTCTTATAATGTCTATTGGAATGTCACTGGCATGACTTCTTGTCATGGAAGTATTGGGTGCTATCTTGTGTAGAATTTTGGTCTCCATGGTGGTAGGTCCATCATTTATCAATTATGTGATTTTCAAATGCTTTTCCTCTGATCTACACAGTCATTAGGAAATTAACTTAGTCTCACAGCGGTAGCTGTTCTTGGTCAGTGCATGCTGTGATGGCTGTAAGGTAAGAAAGATGACAAGTTCAGCCTTTTTTTTTTTTTTTTTTTTTTTGGGGGTTAAGGAAAAGGAAAAAAATGGGGGGGGGGGGTAGCAACAAAAAGAATTCCCT
>NW_015094506.1:23614411-23619012 GCF_001431845.1 Calidris pugnax
TTCTCTTTTTTTTTTTTTTTTTTTTTTTTTGAGGAGGTTAAGGAAAAGGAAAAAAATGGTGGGGGTGTGTAGCAACAATAAGCATCTCCTTCTTGCCAGAGCTGTACTAACACAGTGAGTATTTCTGTATTTCAGAAAGAAGGTCACCTCTGGGAAGGTTACCCATGTCTTACCTGCTGTCCTGTGCCACCAGCTGCTCAATCACCTCACTCATGGCTGTGTAACACTGACCATCTCTATTCCTTCCCATTCTTCCCTTCCAGGACACAGATGGGATCAACCTCTACTACTGGTCCCTGTTTGATGGACATGCTGGGTCAGGGGCAGCTGTGGTCGCTTCCAAACTGCTGCAGCACCATATCCTGGACCAGCTGCAGGAGATCGTGGACATCCTGAGGAACACAGCCGTCCTCCCACCCACCTGCCTGGGCGAGGAGCCTGACAACCCAGCCACCAACAGCAGGACACTGACGCGAGCGGCCTCCCTGCGTGGTGGTGTGGGGGCACCAGGCTCACCCAGCACCCCTCCAACACGCTTCTTCACTGAGAAGAAGATCCCACATGAGTGCCTGGTTATTGGGGCCATAGAAAGTGCATTCAAGGAAATGGTATGTATATCTCAGGGCTCTGAAGTCCTTGTTGCATACATTAATTAGTCACATGATCTAGAAAAGATGAACATTTAGAGATTGTTTTTGATTTTTCTTCCTTCCCCTACTCTTTTTTCCCTTCTTTTTCAAGATAAAAATTAGTATTGCCTCACAGTAGCAGATATCAGCATTGGCTGCTATTATAAGGCTGTATATATGGACGTGTACTTAACAAAACCTCATTGCCCTACCAAAGCATCCTCAAAGGATCTCAGCATTCCTTGCACCACAGGATGCACTTGTTCATGTTGCCCACAGCTACATAAATGGGTCATAGAAGGTCACATTAGGGACATGGATGAGGGGCAGCATCCTTGATCCAGTGACCTGTCATTCGTGTTAGTGTTGAGGTGGCTCGTAAAGCATAGCAGTGACTGTAGAGAGTGTGTGCAGCTCTTGACTGAGGCAGATTAGGTGTGGGTGAGTGGGACATGAAATATGGTCCTGTCACCTACTTGACTTCTGCACAGCATGAACAACTGGGAGGAAATCATGACCCTATGGAAACAGAATATCCATCAATTTCCCCGTGGAAGGCTGTTTTTTCTCTTTTTTAATTGATGTAGCTGCTACGCACATTTCCCCTCCACTTCTCCATATTATTAAAAATAATTCTTGTCAGGCAGGCCTGCCAGTTAGTGCATGTGGATCAGGTCTTGGGAGATCTGATCTTGTTGTTCTTTTTTTTTTTAATTATTATTATTTTTGTTTTGTTTTTAGAAAAGCCTGTTACTTGAGCAGAAGGCTTTTGAACAAATGAGTGTTTCCCAGAGGTTTTATTTGTTGTCTGAAAAAAAGGATTCAATTATTGTTTTTCCTGATACATGTGAATTTTGTTTAGTACGTGCACCTAATTAGAGATTACAGTTGTTTTTATTAACAAAGTGGTGCTTCACTTGGAATTCTGAATAGCAATTATCTTGCTGGATTGTCCCTTCTCCCCAGGGAAGTGCAGGCAAACAGACCCAAGAACTGGATTTGGACTTTCAGGTGGGTAGTTCCAGGTGCAGGATCCGCAGCCGTGGCCTGGGCATTGTTTAGCATAGGGTGGGTGAGCAGTCTTATGCACCGTGGCTAGTGGGCTCAGTTTCTGCTAGCTGAAAAGAAAAAGGAGGACACATGAAAACCTCCTGTCACTTTAGCATGCCCTTTTCAGAAAGGGAGGACTAGCTTGCTCCCTTGTTTGTCAAGAACGAAGGGAAAAGATGACGCTGCCCATCCACTGCACCCTAGTGGGCTCAGAGCATGCTAAAGAGAGGAACACTGAGTTCATGCTTCAGTTGGGGTGATTTTCAGGCCAGAAGAGTGCCAGGCTCTGAGTGCCTGACTTTATCTCTCTCCTGTAGAAACTGGCTCCGAGTCCAGGAGAGATGAGAAATAGAGTATCATGGGACTGGAAAGAAAAGGTAGAAGAGTTAAAGAAGGGCCGTTTCAAGTGCTCTACCTTTCTTATGAGAGCAACATGCACATTATCTATCGTTGCCTTCCTTGAACACATGTGAGAGAGCAGAGCTGTTACTGCCCTGCTTTATTTTGAGTTCACACTGTTGGTAGGTGTTCACAAAGGAGACCATCTCAGCTCATGTCCAGGCACCTGACTGCATGGGAGGACTTTTATGGATAGAGTAGGACAACTGCAGAAACCTTGGATAACTTGCTACAGATACAATGTCTGGGTGTTCCATGATAGATCACAGTAATCTGTCCTCCCTTTCTCTGAACTGAAGTCCAGAGAATATTTTATTTTCCTCCCTGTGTCTTTGTTCATATGCTACAGATCAGATACCTTAATTCCCACTTCTGCTCTGTATCAGAGGGCTGAAGTTCATTGTCTGTCTCTGCTGACTGTCTACTACAGTGCAATATAATTTCAGCATTAAGTTTTACATCAAAAGGAAGTCCTACAAAACCAGTCAGATGAAGAAAAGCTACAGGTAATTATATCTGCTTTAAGCTCTTGGGGGAGTCTTGTGCATATAATTGGTTTAGGCAGAAGAGTATTTTCTTTTTTCTGTGTAAGGGAGCAGTTCATAAGATCAACACTCATGAGTCTCATTTGTGCTTGCAATGACTGATCTTCTCTGACCTCTGTCTAACTTCCTGCTAGCTTATGCTCCTGCTAGTCTTTGGGTGAAGATTTTGGGCCTCTTCCACAGCACATTGTTTATTCAGCCCTGTTTTGTACTGGAACATCATGGATGTTGTTGGTTTAGGTCAGTGCAGTTGAGATGTGCATAATGCATGAGGGTTTGTGCCAGCAGAGTGTATCGTTCTACCTGGTGCTTGGTGAAAGCTCACGTTTCCTGGACACGTCAGCAGAGTTCTTGGCGGTGTTTCCTGAAACACCCAGCACTGCAAAGGAGCCCTTTGAACCTGCTGAAAATGCTGAGCAGATACAGATAACTTTTGTGTTGTTTTTTTTTTTTTTTTAAACAGTCCAACCCAACTGGTTTATCCAATGATGGTTTTGTTCCTGTTTCGTGGGAGCATTTTGCATACCATTGCTTTTTTCCTCTACTATCTTTTGAATTCTAGTTAAGCTCTCCCTGTTTTTGCCTTAAATCTCAAATAAAATGCAATTCATCCCTCTCAAAAGGCTTTTTAAAATTGTGTTTCCGTTATTGGGTGTGATTTCTTTTGGACAGTGCTTGTCTGACAGCTACACCCAGTACAACACTGTGGAAAGCTGACGCAGACCAAGTCATTGTCTAACAGTTAAGATGCCCCCTTTTTGAAGTACTTCTAGATGGTGCTCTCTCCTTGTGTTGGAACTGGGATTAGCAAGCTTCTGTGTTATGTTCTCGGATAATTGACTGTCCTGTTTAAAAAATAAAAAATGCTTAATGTCAGTAATTGTCAGTGATGACAATTATTGCAGCTAAGTGGATATTAATAAACTTGGGTTCTGAAGGTATCATAAATCAAATCCTCTCATTTTCGTCTCTTAAAACTAAGATGTGCATCTATAGATTCGGTTCTAGGAGCCAGGTGGGATGTTTCCAAGGCTCTTCTGTACTGGATAGAAGCATCAAACTATAATCCCTTCCCTGTATTTAACCTTGTGTACATGTATGTGGCGTAGTATGTATTTTAAAGGGAAGAGAGCACCTATTCCACACTGAACTCCATTTAATAGTGGATAGGAAAAATGGCACAGAACTATCTGTATGATTTATTGGAAGGTATAAGTTTGTATATATTAATTTTCTTCTTTATTGAGGTTTTGTTTTTTTTTTTTGACACAGGTGAAATCCAGACAGTTGCTTTTGCAAGACTGGTGGCATTTTTAATTTGAACTATCTGGAGAAAGCAAAATATGTTGTATGCTTTTCCTTTTGAAAAGCTTCCTGTGATTACATAGCCAATAGAAATAAGGAGGGTTGAAACAGTGGTACGGGCATTTTGATGCCTTTTTCACAGAATGGTAGCGGTGAAAAGGGCTTTTGGAGACCATCTAGTCCAACCCCCCTGCCAGAGCAGGTTCACCTAGAGCAGGTTGGACAGGAACACGTCCAAGCAGGTTTTGAATGTCTCCAGAGATACCTCCATATTGACAGAGGTAAAGCAGATTAAGGAGCTGATTTTGACTTTATGCCTTCTGAAACATGATTGTCATTTTCTTTTAGGCAGATAATATTCAGTGTGTAGGGAATAAAGCTGCTTTCTGTCATAGCAAGATCTCCTGGAGGAAAGGCCCCTACTTAGAGGACGGATATAGATGAAAAATAGTTATTTTAGTAGTTGTTGCAGCACGGTAACTTGTTGTAATGGTGATGCTGCAGTTTGATCCGTGTACCCGCTTCGCTTTTCAAGGCCCTGAGTTTCTGAAACTTGGCACGGGCAGTGGCTGCCGGGCGCCTTCTGTGCCGCCACACTTGCCCTGCTCTCTCCCGGGGGCCGCCGGCCGCCGCTGGCCCGTGGCCCGCCCGGGCTCCGCCTGCCCGGCAGGCC
>NW_015094506.1:23619064-23649471 GCF_001431845.1 Calidris pugnax
CGTCCCCGCAGCCCCCGCGCCCCTCCGCCGGCTCGCCACCAGGTGGCAGGAGAGACCCGCCGGCCTCCGCCGGAGCCGATGGGGACGGCTCTCCCGGCCCAGCCTCCGCCTTTTGTTATTTGGGGGTTGGGGTTTTTGTTGTTTGTTTGTTTGTTTGTTTTCCGGGAGAGATTGTTAATTGGCGTGATTTAACCTGCTGCTTTTGCTGTGGGAAGGCCCAGTCTGAGCCTTAGCGAGGCAGGGCGGCGGGGAGACCTAAGGGGTCAGGGCGGTGGGGATGGCCTGTCCCAGGGCTGATGTGTTGTCCTCGGGATGCTTGGAGAAAGCAACCCCTGCTCTCCATCACCTGCTCTGGAAACGTACCCCATGGCACTTCGTGGTGTCCTCTGCAGACTTTGCTCCATCCTCTCTGCATTCCCTCCCCCAGGGAAGAGGGATCAGGGTGACCAGGTATGAGGCAAGCCTTGCAGGCCCCCTGCTCCTACCTGCCGCTACATAGGATCGTGGAATGGTTTGGGTTGGAAGGGACCTTAAAGATCATGGAGTTCCAACCCCCCTGCCATGGGCAGGGACACCTCCCACTAGACTAGGTTGCTCAAAGCCCCATCCAGCCTGGTCTTGCTCCATCCCTGGAGGTGATCATCCACAACTTCTCTGGACAACCTGCTCTAGTGTCTCACCACCCTTATAGTGAAAAATTTGTTTCTAATATCTAATCTTTGTCTCGAATGAGCCCCTTTGTACCCGTAAAGACTTCAGAGGTGTTCTGGTGTTTCTGCCATTGTTTGTGCTGCAGTGCTCTCCCAGCAGCACTGTTAAAAAGTATTTCATTAAATGCCAGTGTCTCTACATAAGACTAACTTCGTGGCAATGGTGGGCTTTATTTTATTTTTGGTTAATTTTTCCTCTCAAATCTTGTTTAAGAGCTTTGTAGGAAAGCTTACCCCTTCTTTCCTCCCCTGAAAAAAAGGAAATGTCAAATGAAGTATGTAATATCAAATTAAACATGGCACTGAATGTACTCTGGCAAGTTATAGTAGTAAATTCAAGTTCTGAACAACAGCTAGATAGATGAGCCCATGAACAGCAATGATTTGGAAAAATCCAATACACAGATCTAGTTTAAGTCAAGGAAACTCTGAAAATGAGGCCCTAAGGATTATCCGTCTTCTCTCCTATAATAGATGTTTCTGAATTCTGCTGATCAAAATAAATAAATTTTAATTTAGGCATTCCAGCGCTTGCAAAGTGTACATATGATGGAGCTGAAACCAGGTGAGGAATTCTACATTGTTTGAAGGTCTCAGAGGATACTCTGAACTGTGGAGATGAAGGTTTTTTAAAATTCTGGGCAGTGTCTGAAAAATCCACTGTAGTATTTGTAAGTTTAAATTATTTTGATGGTTAGAAATGTCTGCTTCCTTTGAACTGTTCTTTTCAGCTTAATTTAAAAATACATAGAAACCATGGGGAGGAAAATCAGCTTCTCTATGGCAAGATTAGATAAAGTGGCATTTATAACAGGCCCACGTCTGTGACCAAAGGTTTCTGTGAGATTTGATTTTTAGCTTCGAGGTGTTTTCCTCCTGGTTCTCACCCCTTCAAAAAAAAAAAAAAAAAAAAAAAAAAAGAAAGAAAAGAAAAAGAAAGCAACAAGGCAAGAAAGAAAAGCTTTTGTTCATTTTTTTGATTTTGAACACTTTTCAAATTCTGGAGAAAATATAGTAGAATATGCAAAAAAAAAAAAAAAAAAAAAAAAAGGGGGGGGGGAATAAAAAGGAAAACCACAAGTCAAGGAGAACAAGGGTGAAGAAGAGCCATTGGTATAACCCCTTCATCTCTCCAGCAACAGAATGCAGTTCCCGTGTGCGGCAGAGGATGGCCTTGTCGGGCAGCCCTGGTGGTTCCACACCACCCACCTCAGTGCTGTATCCATGGCACAAATGGGATAGGGCCCTATGTACACTGGCCAGCGAGGAGTCACCTTATTTGCCACAGATAGATACCTCTGCTTGGGACAGCGGCCGAGCGCTGCTGAGCATCCCCACTGCTGCCCCAGCTCACCTCCCTCCTCAGATTTGTAGGAAACAAAGCACAGTCCCCGGTCTCCTCCAACTCTGCAGATTTTCAATCAAATTGCAGCTGTCATGGTTTGCATTTGTTGTGGTGCTTTTGCTCAAATAAATTTAGCTCTAAAATAAAGCTCTAAATCCCATACCCCAAGGCGTCGACAATTTGAGCTGTTTCTTGCTCAGTGCAAATATGAAAATGGCTGAAGTATAGCTCAGTGTGTGTATGCACACACACAGAGGCAAACAAATATGTTCATAATAAAAAACACATACAAGTAGGCAGGGTTTGGCTGAAAAGGTCTGCCAATACTTGCAACAGCAATGTTAAATGATGCTCCCAGTTGGAATCCAGTATTAGAAGGAAAGACCAGTTTGAAATTGGATTTGATTCTGGACGCAGGAGAGGAGGGTAATTTGTAACATGCTGTGTTATTACCCCAAACTAAGCTAAGAGGCAGCAGAATGAATTCATTGGCATATACCTCAGTTTTTGTTTAAAATGTGTGGAGTACTGGAAAATAGCTCATTTACGTCTGTCTTTTATGTTCTCCAACCTTTCCTGGGACTATATATATACATGTGTGTGTGTATATATACGTATGCATATATTTATGTGTTGTTTCATTCCTGGGCTTGACTGATTGTTGCTGACAGATGTGACTCGTGTTCTCCACTTCTAATAAGCAGGAAGGCTTTTTTTTGTATGTAATATTTCTTACAGTCAGAATGAGTTGGAAACTAAACACAGGAAGAACTATTTGAGTAGGTATGTAACTCCTTAAACTTGGAGCTCCGCGTAACTTTTAATAAAATTTAAGTCTTTTCAGGACGTCTTAAAAGCAGTGAGATAAGACTGAGAGTTCAATACTGTAGTTCATCCTGGAAAGTCTGTGAATACCTAGTGTTATTCATTAAATGCTGCTCTACTGGCCTTCCCCCCCCAACCCCTTTAATAAGTTTAGCACCCACCCGTTCCCTGTGTTGCTGAAGGGTAGCCTTGTGGCATGAGTGGGTCTTGCTGCTGTTTGTAAAGACATATGCTCTGCATTCCTAACATCCTTTTTGGAGAGCCAGGTAGTTCATCATGTCATATCTAGGTCTCATTAATTATTTGCTGTCTATGTAAAGCACTCTCCAATTATACCACCAGGTAGCTGTTGTTAAACTACATTTATCTTTGCCTTCATTGTGCTTTTTCCATAGCAAATTTGCTTGCATCTCTCAAAGTTACCATTTGTTCCTTGCTGCCTGATGTTTTAGTCTCTTGTCCTGATTTTTTTCCTTAGCATCTTTGTATCTTAAGTAATACGTACTACTTCATTTTCCATTCTTTTCCCTGACTGTAGCTGCAACAGTAAAGAAAGCCAACGAGACATGCAGTTTAACAAAGACTATTTCTTTTTTTTAGTGGAATCTTCATTTTCTAAAACATTAATTGCAATGGTCTCTTTATAAATCTTGTTCTCTTTTCCCACAGGATTTGCAAATAGAACGAGAGAGGACCGTGTATAATATTTCTGGTGGCTGCACAGCCCTTGTGGTGGTGTATTTATTGGGGAAGCTCTACGTGGCAAACGCTGGTGACAGCAGGTAAGTGTCGTGTCTCCCCAACTATTCCTCCGTCCCAAACTCCCCACATCTGGTGTTACCAAGTTCCTTAGTCACCGATAGTACCACAAGAGAATTCCGTTTCATTAATGTGCCCTCACGGAAGTTTAATGCAAATGGCAGTGATAGGCTTCCAGTATCTAGTCGAGTGGTGGATGCAGTCAGGGAGGCTGATGATGCTTCTGTCCCTGTAGCATGACTCGATGGTTGCAGAGAAGTGGAAAGATGCTGAAGAGCCATTGAAACAGAAGAGATGCTGGCTGTGTAGTAGAATTGTGCGTTGATCACTGACAAGGTGACTGCATCTGGAACAGCTGGTAGGGCTGGACTGGTTCAGTAGGAAGTCCTGCAGCTCCTGTCCTCAGCTTTAGTCTTGGAAGGCCACCTGGCTCTCAGATTTTGATATAATTGAAGGTAATAATCTGTAAGCAAATAACTGCTATTCCTGCAATGGGGAGGAGGAGAGCGAGAAGAGCTATCACAGGTTAGGATTTTTACTGTGTCCTGTTCCAGCTCGTGTACTTGTCTGTTTCTCAGAACTGAATGCTGTTGTTCAGGAGATGTTGCTTTGTTATATTTAGAAGTTGTATGCTTGGAGACTTGTGACAAGAAGCTTTTTCTTTGTTTTCTGATTTAGCTAAAGCTGGGAGCAAACTGGAAATCTCTCACTGGCATTCCTTTCCTCTGTCTCACTCCCTGCCTGTAACACCATCAGAGAGAGATAATGAGGCTGGTCTTGCAAGACTTTAAACCTTCACATGTTTCTTTTGGCAGCGCTCTGCATAAACAGGCCAGGGAGAATAGTTCCCTGCATGATACAGGCTGCTGTCGTGTTCGTTTAGTTAGCTGCTGAGAAATTAAAAGACTGCAAAAGGTACTGAACCACATTGTGTTTAGGTGGAGACTGCTACCGTTCTGTGTTTGTGTTTGAGGTGTGGGTGCACACAGTTCACGTTTGTACTGTGTGTGCACAATGTATCTACAAAGGCAGCAGTCAACTGCAAAATGTGTTGTAGTTTAAACCTAACATTTTTATTGCCTCTTGCTGCTTTAAACTTTCTAGGAAGCCAGATAAATCCTTTATGCATAAAGTTCTTATTCTTTTCATGTTGGTGATTGTTCTTAATATGCTGAATTTGCTGTTTATGTTGCAAATCGCTCACCCAGTTCCTCTTGACAAGTGACCTCTATGAATCTTTTTCACATCAAAAGAGTCCTCACAGAGAGTAGCTGCAAATATGTTTGAGTAGACCGCCTATCTACTTATCAGAACCACTAACTGCACTAAATTTTAGCTCTTTTGCCATTAAATTAGAAAGAATCATGTTTTCCTGTGCTATTGTACTTGAAGTACAGTCGAATCTCTTCCGTTGAACTGGCTAAATTTCTTTATTGTCTCTTAAAAGTATTCTCTGTAAAGTTGGCCATGCAGGACCTACTTCTGAGGTCTTTGTTCTTAACTGGAAGCAGCCAATCATTTCCCCCAGAATTCCTCCTCTGGTTCCCAAGAGCAGCTTCAGCTCCATTGCAGCCTCTCACACCCAACGGGAAGAACCTCATTGTTGGTGATAGCCCAAGTGTCCACTGTAGCTAAAGACGCAAAGTCTTCAAGAGACTTTGATTGTTCATCAAGCCCATCAAAAACATCTGTTCAGAAAAACAGGAAGAGCAGGAATTAAAAGCAAATCCATTAGCAAGACTGGGTCTTGTTTGGACCAGGACTCAAATTTTTCTACTCATTCCTTGCATCTTGTAGGCAACAGGGTCCCTCCAGATTCAAAATAGTTTGACTTGGCACTTTACAAATGGACCTCACAGAAACCTTCCTCATGCTGGATTCCCAAAATCTTTCAGATAATCCCACTTCTAGAAGATCAGTTGATCTGGGCCTCTGTCCCACCAAATCCCCACTTCTGATGTTTCAGAAAGGGAGAAAAACTGCTATGGCTTCTCATCACTAAAAGGTCATTTTAGGACTAGCGAAGCAGTTCTGAGGTTGTCCGCCCACTGCCAGGGTGCACAGTGCATTCCTGTATTTCTAAGAGCCCAGTCACGTAGCCAAGAAGTTTTATTCGTGTTACTTGGAAAAATATGTTCCTTTTTGCTGTCTCATGCCTTGCGTGGTCAACTTCACTGTTTGTACAGATATAAATGAGGTCAGTGAGAAATAAAATAAGGAAACTACTTAAAAAAAATGTTTGTCTGCTCTTGAGAAGAAGGGTGGGGTTTGTTTTTTCACCCGAACAGGGGACTTGTGCTTGTTGCTTTTGGAACTAGATGCCAAAACCCTCAGTTCTTTAGTCAAGCTTTAGTTTCTTTGAGTTCACCTACTCGTTTGTGCCTCGTCTCTGTCACCATTCTCTTTCTCCCCTCTCCGCTCCCCCACTGGAAAAAGCCTACAAATAAATCAAGCTACGTTTCCCACAGAAAAGAGTCTGTGAGAGGAGGTTTCATGCTGCAGGGGTGGGAAATAAACATTTTGGGTTCACGCAAACCTCATTTGTACTGCCTCTGCCCAGAAGAGGGTTAGGTCGTTCAATTCCAGGCAACTTGAAAACACAAGAAGCTTTTAAAGGTGGGTTTTGAACACCTTCTGCTGTCACAAGACCAAGGTACGTGCAACAAACTGTTACTATCACAATGAGACTAAGGAAACGCCAAGTGTGAGACTTGAATAATAATGTGCTGTGCGGTGCCAGCTATACCTCAGACTTATGTCTGTGGTATTCAGTTTAACCACCAAAGCCTCTCAAATCTAATCATTTCATGCCACGTACCCTGGCAGTGTTGTATAGCAGCTGTCCTTTTGTAGTTGATGTGTAATTACATCATGAAAAGACTTTAATTACCATATTACTAAATTACCAGCCAGCAATCCTTTCAGGTTCAGTCCTAGCACACTTCTGTATGGACTATTAGGCTTCTCCAAGCTGAACACTTTTGGTTGGTGTTAAAGGGGGGAAAAATTGTGCTAATTGTAGGTTTTGTTATGAACTATTATTGAGCTTGATGTTATGGCATCACTAATGTCAATGATATAATTAAACTTCTGCTAACGATGCAATCACAGTTCTGTAATAATTATACGTTAACTGCACATGATACCAGAACCCTACTAAAAATGAGGTGATGTATTCAGAGCCTGATAAAAACAACTTGGAGGGAGCTGCTTTCATTCTCTAATGGCTTGTCTGGTCATTCTTGGACTCTGCCATAAATATACCTATTTGTACAGTCAAAATTCATGTCTTAATATTGTCCAGAGGTTTTTCTAATGTTTCTCTCTCTCTCTTTCTTCCTCTCAGTGGATAGGATTGTCCATGCAAGGTTATCTAATTAGGGATTGACAGTGCTATAGTCAGCTGTCCAATATATAGTGCTTTTCTGGTAAGCATCGATGCACTGTGCTTTGCTTACCAGTTTGATGTATGGTAACTGGTATTTAGAGGGCCAGGCCCTCTAAATAGCTGCTTTTTTTTTTTAAAAAAAAAAAAAGTAAATCTTCTCTGCTCATTCTTTTAAACAGTATTGTTCGATTTTATATTGCTAAAGTGACTTTTACTTCTAAACTGCCATAACATGCCTTGTTAATCTCAGTTCTTTTTAGGTTTATGCTCTTTATTAGTATGTTGTTTTATAGCTAGTGATGAA
Source organism: Calidris pugnax (assembly GCF_001431845.1). NCBI lineage: Eukaryota > Metazoa > Chordata > Aves > Charadriiformes > Scolopacidae > Calidris > Calidris pugnax. The sequence goes on from NW_015094506.1 coordinate 23,626,396, forward strand.
GCAGTAGTAAAACAGGGACTTAATGCTTTTACTGATTACTACCCAATTATTGTATAGCCTCCTGCAACATAACATTTGCCCAGTATCACTACAGTGACTGTAATGGAATATGATCATATTAACTCTTTGGCACGAGTGTCCTTCTGGCTTTCATGTTGTCTGGTGAAGGAGCTGCTGGGAGACTGCAGGCGCTGCCATTTTGTGCTGTGCCGTTTTGGAGCCATGTAGGGTGGCTGTGCTGCTTTTATCATTACACAGGAAGCAGAACACCACAAGTTGATTTGACTTTTCCATAGGCCCTGAAACACTCGCTAAATCTGCAAATGGGTTCTTGGGCTTTTTTGATTTATTGGCAGAAGATGGGATCAAAGCGAAGAGCCTGATGTTTCAGAGGCTTCACAGACTTACAGGGTCACTGGATTTTCTGCTTCGCTTCATCAGCTTTTTTTATCATCTTTTTGCTTCCTTGCTTTTGCTCCCCTGTGCTTATGTTTTCAGGGCGTATTCACCCTCTACTTGAACATATATCCTCATGTCCAGAATAGATTTTTCTCCTTCTTTTTTTCAAGTGTAGAATTAATGCCAAGACATTTGGTATTGTTAAATGATAGAAGCTCATTCAGTGATTTTTTTCTGTAGCGCTTCCATCTGAGTGCAGGTTAAGTAACTTCATTGGTGCTTCAGGTCCCCAGATGCGGCAGAGTGTGTTTATAACACTGACTTCTCCCAGTGTAATAAAGTAGTGAATTGAAAATTGAATTCTCCTTTGTTTACTGTTTCAGTTCTTCCTGGATTTGCTGCTTGTGTTGAATCTCACTACACTTATAGTTCCTCTTCTTCTGTGTCATGGTGCTTGTCAGCTGCCTCCCTCACACATAGTTCCCATCGCAGGAAGTCAAATTTGGGGGATTAGTCTGCTTTTATGAAGTAAATGAGAGAGGCATGGAAACAGCCACGTATCTGCTGACTGGCGCTGCAGCTTAAATAAAATTTCTGAGAAGTCAGAATTGATGATTCTGACCCATTTTTGTGGTTCCATGGTATCTGACCTCTTCCTCAAAGCCATCCAGCAGGGTGACTGTTGCCAGAAGCTCTTAACACTGTGGAAGGATGGAAACCAAAAAGTGTTCTAGTATATTACTATTGTAGAGCTAGTTTGCTTTCATCTTTGGTTTACAGTATTTTTAACAAACTTTAATTTTCTAATTTTCTTTATTACCCATCTTATAATCTAAATGCTATATATTTTCCGTGTTTTCCTAGAGTGGTCTGCCTAAGCCCTCTGTCTCCTTACATCTGTGCCTGCATAAACAGCAATAACTGTGCTTCGTACTTAGAGGTCTCTAGAGGGAAGACTGACTCAGTTACTGAGCTTCTCCACTCTGCAGTATTAGGAAAAGCATTCTTTTCCCTGTCCCCTCCTAAATATGGGACAAAAAGAGCTGCAAATCTCTGAACCACCCTTGGACCATGCAATCCATGGTGATTCCTCTTTGTCCTTTGAAGTTCGGATTCCTCCAAATCCTCTCCCAAGAGGTGAGAGCAACACTTGAGGACTGTATTTTGGGCAAGCTATGTGCACATCCCCTCTTTCAGTTATTATTAATTCTTTGACGGAATCACTTGAAGATAATAAATGCTTAATCGTTTCAGGGCAACAGATAACCTAAGCCTGGTCTGCTCAGGAGCCTGTGTAGTGAGGAGAGATTGAATTCAAGATGAAGTGAATCTCTCCCACATACATTCTCCTTCACTGACTGCAGATTGGTAGGTGAAGTCTGATCCCGCCTAACCAAAAATGTTGGAAAAGAGCATGGCATTTTAGTCACACTCAGGAGATGCAGCCAAGTCCCATCTCTCTGTTTCCCCTGCTTCTCTTTCTTGGAAGCCTGACTTGCAGGCCTGCAGAAAGCACTTCTGCTCCCCTTCTCCTCCCTGGCCTCCTTCCAGGGAGAAGCAAGAGCACAGGATTCATAGGAATAGCAGCAACCTCAGTTATTGCAGAATTTTGTGCTGGGTAAAGCTTTTGGAAGCATTTCAGGAAACACTTTAACTGAGGTGTGGAGAAAAGGTGTTGGAACAGAAATGTCATAGCACTCAAAGTGCAGTGATGAGGGAGAGAGTTTTTTGGTGACCCAGTGGGTGACAAGTTCCAGGGTACTGGCATGTCGTATCCAGCACTGACTTGGCAGAAATGATTTATTTGGCAGTAAATGTTCCTAGGCTTTTGAAGACAAAACAAATGTTTTGCCTCTTCTCCAAACTCTTGTTTTTCCTGGGAGATTGTATGCCTTAGCAATGTCTATGGCAATCCAGCAGGTGTTGAAGCCATTGTAAATATTTTCGATGGTACGTTCAGTCTTTGGTCCTAATCACATAGACATCATCTACCCATGATGTCCTTAAGTTCCAGATTATGAGGAAGGAGAAGAATTTGGGGTATTCAAGTAATATCAACAAACTGGTATTAGTTTCCAGGAGTGATGAATTCTATTGACTTTAATTCTCATAGGTTTTCAGCCTTTACAAAAGGGGGTGGAGCTGGGCAGAGGGAAGTAAAAAACGAAACCAACAAAAACCAAACTAATCAAACCAGATTAAAAAAAAAAGTTGGTCACTGCCATTGCAAGCAAGAATTCCCCTGTTGCCTATTTTTATTGGTCAATATAAGCACTGATCAAGGAAAAAACTCCCACTGTAATAACATGGTTGCAAGCATGTTGCATACGTGGCTTGTAGAGTTCGTAGGGTCTGAGGCAAGATCGGCGAAGGGTGCTGAGATGTAATTTTAATCACCCTTTTACTAGTACTTTAGTGATGCATAAAGAGCCTCGACCTTTAATAGACTCAGCTCGTGGTATAAACACATACACCGGAATCCAGATCTCCCTGTGCAGTGCATTAAGCTCAAAACCATCCTCTTAATGTGTGCCTTCATAGCTGACCACAGAGGGACCCTCAGGTTCTTCATTCCAGTGTTGTAGGGCCCGGGCTAAGGCACGCTGAGGAGGCTGGGCGTCTTGGACATCTGGTTCCCCTCTGTACTAAGGGAGGAGCACCCCAGGCTTGCTTGGTGAATGTTTCAGGTCTGCTGTGGTCCTTACTGTGCTGGAAAGCTTTTCTCATCCCCTGAATTCAGGGAGCTTGCCGGGCAGCCCAGGCCCTTCAGACTCAGCAGCAGCTACGCAACGCAGCTGGAGCTGTGCTCCCGGGGCTTTTAGCAAGGGCTTCCCTTGTCACTTCTGCATGGGTGAATGAAGCAGAGCTTGGGGAAAAATTCACTGATGCAGAGTGAGCAGCGAGTGCGACTTTCAGTCTGCTTTTACTTCTTGGTCCAGCTTGCTCCAGTATCCTGCAACTGCCGCTGAATTAGGCAGAAAAGCTGAGATCAAAGTAGATTTGATGCTTTAGCTGCTGAAAGTCATTCTGACTTCCTCGGTGGTAAGACTGAAGAGCAGAGGAAAAAAATCCGTGCTTCCATTTTAGGTGGTCAGCCATATCCCATCCATATTACTGGCAAAATAAACACTGACTTGCACAGCGATGCCTTCATCCACTAAGCCCAGGTTTAGTTGCCATAGTAACTCGTCCTGGAGATGAATGTGATATCCTGGACAGCAGGGAAAAAGACTTTGATTCCATAGATACCAGTCCTGAGGCTCAGAGCTGGCCACAGAGATGTGACTGCACTTCTTTGTTCATTTCACTGGCACGGCCTGAGTAATTGGTGGCCTGTTGTTCAGCATGATACAGAATCGCGGTGGTGTATCATCAGTGCAACCCTGGACTTAGCTGTGTCCAAATGAAGAATACACTGGAATCATCATGGGCAAAATTAATCCCCTGAGGGCCCTAAATCTCCAACTTAAGGATGCTGGAACCGATGGCGGGCAGTTTTCATGTGCTAGCGGTGTCACTATAAACTGGCTTGTAATAGCTTTCTAGCTGCCAGCTGAAGTCCTCTCTGAAAGATCAGTGGGTTCAGGTGTAAACCAACAGGAAAGTACACACAATTGATTACAGAACATTTTAGTTTAGTTCATTGGCTTTTGGTTCGGTGCTACTGGAACCAGAGTAGACAATATTAGGAGTATATAGGTAAACATGAAGTCACCACTGGTTCAATAGCAAAAGTTACTTTCCCTATTAAACAAACAAAAAAATCGCATAGAGATAGCCAGTGCTGTCCCATTAGTGATGGAGTGGGAGTACAAGAAAAATGTATAATTAGCCCTAAAATGAAACACTGTTGATAAAGCCAACCACTAATTATAAGCGAACTGCTAATAATAACTCTGTACTTAGATTGCATCAGACAAGCAATACACTTGAGGACCTAAACTAGAGCAGGGAGTTCACAGGAGAGTCTGATGGGAATGGAGCTGCCAGCCTGCCAAAGAGGCACTGAGAGCTAGAAGCATGAGGCTCCTGGGGTCAAAAAAGGCTGGGCAACGTGGCTCCTCCAAGCTGTCTCTTCTGTGGGCAACCTGCAAGCTCAGTATTATATTTAATTTAAAACTGTAGGATGAGTAGTAATGCAGAAGCAGCTGAAATAATTTAGTTACAGTGTTGGCGACGACCAAGTGCTTCTCACCACTGGATGCAATATATAGGGCAGAAGGAGACTGCCAGGAGTAGAAAATCCCTTTGACTGCTACTTACTAAGTTGTTAGTTGAATACACAGGATGGAATGCAAGATCAGTTCTAAAAATTCAGATTTTTATTATTTTCAGTGGCAGCAAGGAAGATGCTGACTGGCTCAGGTGCTAGTGTAGATGAAAAGTAAACCCTTCTGTGGAAATCTATGAATACTATTCTGCTTTGACAAACAGCTTCAACTTGCCCATCTATGATCCTTTATTAAAAACAATGCAATTCATTTAGTAAAAACAGACCACCAGAATAATGGCTTTAGAGTATATCAGCAGCCTTACTTTGCCCAGAGGCCATCTCCACAAGAATCACTAAATAAGCATTAGAAATGTAAATAGGAATGAGTTGGGTAACTGGAAACAACATAAAGCTCTACATGGGCATGCACAGGAACAGCTTACGTGCTTGTGGGTGCCTCTGAAAGACAACTTTCAGGGTTTCTTGCAGGGACTGGATTTAGAGTCATAGAATTGTCTAGGTTGGAAGGGACCTTTAAGATCATCAAGTCCAACCATCAGCCTAAAAATCACCACTAAACCATGTCCTTCGGCACCACATCTACTCATGTTTTAAATACCTCTAGGGATGGTGATTCCACCACTTCCCTGGGCAGCCTGTTCCAATGCTTGATAACACGTTGGGTGAAGAAATTTTTCCTGATATCCAGTCTAAACCTCCCCTGGTGTAACTTGAGGCCATTTCATAATTTCTTTCTCTGGTTCTTCTCAGAGGCAGGAGGAGGTTCTTGTGTTGCCACAGAAGTGTAGCACACTTGCCTCCATGCTGGCGTGAGGACATGAAAAAAGGCCCTTGAATTAAATATCTGGGAAGGCCTTGTGTGGGTGTCCTGCTGGAACAGGGCTGTACTTGGTGGATTGTGTTGATGAGATGTTAACGCTTGGAACAGGCAGGGTGGCTGGCAGTCTGCAAAAGTCCTTTAGCCTTTGAGAGAGTTCTTCATTGTTCCTGCAGGACATGCCAAAGCACGGTCCTGTAGGAAATTACTTTAACCCAGCCTTTGTGCAATACTTCACCGAGATGAGTTCTCACACCTTTTATCAGCTTGAGGGAGCTGAAGTTCCCCCAGGCGATGAAAGGATGGCTGTGTCCCAGCAGCCTGCTGTAGCCACAGCATGTGCGATGGGGCTGCCTTGTCACAGGAAGAGCCACAAGCAGGGAGAGCGTGTTCCCCCCCTCAACGTTGGCTTTGTTTGGCTGAAAGGAAAATGATCCAGTGCTTCTATTCTGTCACAATATTTCTGTGGACAGCCTAATGTTGGTGCTGAAAAATGTGAAGAAACCAGGGTGGCAGGCCTGTTGAGTGGCACTAGATGGAAAATGAGGACAAGCAATTTTCATTGGCTCTATCCCCTCTCCAGTTTGTTGCTTGTTTTCTTCTTGGTAGCGATGCTGACTAAGAGTTAGGGCATTTTTGAAACATCTCTTGGGTATTACGGGTGGGAGGCAGCCAGGTTGTTTTTTTTCCATTGGTGTTGCTGAGGGTTGCTGCTTTAACCTCTGAGTTTTATGGTGATGGATATGTCATCGCTGGGACCTGTTTTAATGCCAGCTAAACATTAAATAATGGTTTGTTTCACTATCCCCAGCCTACTTTAATTCATAAAATTAAGGAAATAATTTAAAGGCTTTGCACTATAGTTCCATGATTATTGCCAGTGCAGTGAGGTGTTTGTTCACCTGGTTTCTAAAGAAACATTGAGAAATGAGTCTGAGTGGGCTAAGGGAGAGTAATTCAGTTCGTAATAAGTGAAACCAGGGTGCCAGGGCTGAATGTATTAAATGTCATCAGTAATCGTAATGGCTGTAAGTTCCAGTACTTCATTTAGAGGGGAGAGAAACATTTTTTGAATCTTTTTATAATCACTTTTTCTTCTTAGCGATTAAGAAAAGATAAATAAGCAAAACTGGTTTGAAGCTCACCAGACATTAGTATCGCTCTTCCTTGACTTCTTTAAATAAATACATTTAGTTACCATAGTAAACAAGTACCCATCTAGACTGATTCCATAGTTCTAGGATTTACTTTTTTTTTTCTCAGCTATTTTGTGACACACCTAATTAAAATCTACTGCTTGGTTTCCCTTTGAATGTAATAAAACCCTGCCTTATTCTTTCTGTCAGTTTAATCCCTCTTTCTTTTCCATTGACACATTTCTAATACCTCTTCAGACAGGCCAGACACTTCTGCTTCATCTGTGCCGAATCCACAATGCTTAACACCTTTTGACAAAATGGATACATCCTCCCTGTGGCTTGGAATTGATATATGCTGTCAAAGAGGGTTTTCCGAACAGTCTCTCTTTGTCACCTTTACCAGATTTTTATCCTCTGTTGTAGAAATGTGCAGCTTAATGTTGCGTTTCAAATCATTTTTGGCTGAAAAAGTGTGTAATGGAATCAGGGTGTCCCCTGAATACTCCTAACAGTAGGAGATGCCTCTTTGTTTTGAACACCAGAATCCCAATAGACCCATGACAGCAGTGAAATTACACTTTTGACCTTGTTCACTAAAGTGTTCCTTTCTCTGTATGATTAAATGAGAGTAACCAAGAATAGCTTCCTCTGAAATGTATGAGTTTCCCTCTCTTTGTTTTTCATAAGAAACTCAGAAAGGATGCTGTGCAATTCTCAGCTGATTATGTTCTCCACAAAAGAAAAAAACAAACAAACCCTGTTTGATTCAAGAAGAGGTGGCTGTTTTATTCGTATTAAAAATGCAAAAGCAATTGATATATTGATATTTTCCTTAAGCCAGTGTTGTTGCTACATCCTGAGTGTGAGAGCAGCAGTACAACACAGTGGCAGATTTTTACCCTTTTTTTGCTTCGTTCACCACATGTTTTAAAAGGGGATGTGTACACTAAAGCACTAAATATAGTTTTAAAGTACTGTATGAGTATAGAAAATAACCATATACTTAAGGTTCTATGTGAATTTAGCTGGTGACCATGGACTACACAGTTACATCAATCCAAAAGATAAAGGTAGTATTTTTCTATGGATTTACATATAGCCTTTTAAGCTCCTGGTGTTTCTTTTCATTGGCGTGTGACTGAGTGGACACAGCGCTGCCAGACTTTCTCGGTGCCTTTTGCACCAAGGCGCTGGCACATCTCTTGCTGCACATCTAGTTGTTCAGGGCATGGCTTCTCTGGATCAGAAGATACACAGTTAAGTGGCCAGAAGAGAAATACAAACTCAGGTTTCTTGTTTCTGCCATTTTAGGCTAATTCTGCTATGTTTGGGGGATTTTTTTCCCCAATATATTCCTGTTTTCTATAAATATTGATTGGCTCCAGATTAGCGAATGTACTTTCTCTGTTGTGCAGAGCCCAAATCTGTGAAATGCAAGGGCACGTATGGTCCTGCAGTTCGTGTGGGTGGGGATTTAGGTAGCTGGGTTCAAAAGAGGGGAGAGGACTCAGGGAAATCTATAGTTTGCTTCTGGAAGGGATCAAAATAAGTGACTTAATGGCCTCCGTGGCCTTAAGACTTAAAAGCGGTTTCTCCTTTTGGTTTGCTTGCTGTGGATGATGCTGCATGGAGAGGGCATCAGAGCCATAGAGCATGTAGGGCAGTGCACCAAGGGGTTGCAGATCTGTGACTCCTGATTTCCTATCCTGCCAAAAACCCCCTGTGTTTTTTTAATTACTACTTCATTGGTGATATAAATTAACAATTGGTACGAGTCTGAAGCAACCTTGTCATCAGAGAATACTTGGTTAGTGTTGACATAGTTGTTCCCTGCAAACATGAATCATCTGTCTGCCTTTGGCAGGCTTGCCCTGTGGCCGTGCTATAATGTGTTTCACCAGTGTGGCTGACATTAAAATGTCACTATTAAACATGGCAGATTCAGATGCTCTCTGGGCACTGCATCTCTTCGAGTTCTTTGCTTCCTATGTAGCTATTTCTGATGGTTTAATAGGACAGCTGTATTCTGGTATAAAATAATACATTCATATTTCCACAATGCACGGGGAGCCGAAATGCTTTCAGAGCAATATTTCATTACGTACATGCATCTTTCATGCATGGCAGATGCAGTAACGCTCAACGTAACTCCTCGTCGCTGCTTAGTCCATTAGGAAGCGTAAAGTCAAAATTAATTGTCCTGCAGGACCCTATAGAGTGGGTCTCTAAAAGCAGTTGCTGGGCTGGTTTGTGGCTGCCGCGTCAGCCAGGCTCCCTCCCCGTGAGCAGTTATTGACTTTGGGCTATTGAATTCAGGGCTCTGGAGGTTGCTTGGTGGGAAAAGCCTTCAGTCGGTGCTTGGCAGCTCTGTCACTGTGAGGTCATGGAAAGGGCAGTTCAGACTCCAAACCCAATTAGGGCCTGATTCGGCACCTCTTCAATCACAGGGGAAAAAATCCCGCTGAGCAGGGTGGCTCCTGGGCCAGGTTTTCGCACCCAGCCTCTCCAGTGAGACAGCCCTTTTTGTCACTTGGGCCATCAGAAATACCCTTTGCTGTCATGAAGCGGCTAAGCAGCTGGTGCGGAAAGGTAGAGACTGGTAAGAGGCTAACGAGCCCACCAGAGTTGAATTCAGACCAGTGACCTGTATATGTACGTCTGCGTCCCTCCCCTTACTCATATCTAGAGCCGTCTAATTCCTCGGATCAAATCATTTGACTCTTATGAGCAGCTGTAACTTTCAAGTTGAATAAAGCCCAACTGCTGAAAACATTAATGAAAAACATAAAACTGAGGCTCTGTTTTATCAGGTATCAACAGCGTTGCTTTAATTCCCTCCTCCAAAGGCCCTTTTTTTTTGTGCTGGGTTATGCTTTTCATCCCAGGTGGCTGCAATTTCTAGTGAAAATAAGTTGAGCCAGGAATGGTTGACCCACTCGCCTCTGAATTGCTTTTTATATGATGTGAGTCCCTCAGGGCCCAATTCTACCCATAGAAGTGAGAATGATAGCTATCAGCGTATAGAGGAAGTATGTCAGTGCGCGCAAAGAAAAAGATGAACCCCAGACTGGTCTGAGTGGTCTTCAAAATATGGATTTCCTGTTAAATGGTGATTAAAGGGGAAGAAAAGGATAATTAAAAAATTAGCCTGATGTGCTAGCAGTTATATCAATGCATGGGTTTTTTATACTAGCTCTTTCAGACAAGCACAGGATCAGTAGATCCCTTACGACTCTCTTAAACTAATGTGTAAAATTTGGTTAGTGTCTGATCAGCTCCTTTGATCAGTCGTGTCTAGACGGTTGCCAGAGTACTTACTCTGTACTAAACCACAGTCCCCTTAAATGGAGGCCTACTCAAGTGAGTCAAATTACATATGAAAAGGTTATAAAAACTGTCCACTGTCTTTGAGTAAATGAGTCTGGTTCAGAGCTGAATACCAGAAATAAATATGCCAGAAATAAAAGCAAAGGTGTTGTTGCAGAAAAGAGGTGGTAGCGTTCTTAATTCATTTTTAAATGCCTGTCCCAGAAATCCAAAGGAAAAATTTTCAGCAAACTTTTATTACTTTTAATTGGACCAGCATTTTTGTAAGCCTGTAATATATTCAGATCCCATAAAGGGGAAGGCATTCCATCAAAAATTCTCCACAAATTTCTCTTAAGAAATTAATGAGTTACAACCACCATGTCTGTCTCATTTCAAGCACACAATATTGTTTTTAATTGTAGCAGTGGAGGGCCAGTGGGAGCCTTTAGTATGTACGTGGCACTCTGGCCGCATCTAACTTTTACATAGGATTATTTGCAAGGGAGTGGTTAAAGTCCAGGAGCCGTAAATTTGTTATCAAAACAGAGCTGTTTTCCCCTCATGACTAGAGCCTTTTCCTACCTCTCCCATTGTAGTGCCATCCTCTACCTGTCTCTTCTTTGCCACATGAGTCTCAGAAACGTGAACGGTTCCTTTAATCTTTGATAATGCTCCTTCCTTTTGCATACTAGCAACAGTAGATGATTGTTTGGAGGCAATTTTAGTCTAGTTTCCTATCTCGTAAAGATATGAAAGATGGCTTGGAAAGTTATCCAGTGCCACTGATTTGACAAAGCTGGTTTGTACCCAGGCTGGTTTTCTCAAGATGCCTGCATTTTTAATTTGGAAGTTAAGTTTTCAGTCTTCGTGTGCCTACTGTATTTGTTGCATTGTAGTGCCATCAGAATACCTGGCAGCGAAACAACACCAGCGAGTTGATGTGATATTTACATGCTAGCTTACTTCTCTTGATAATTTGGTCAACACGACAAAAAGATCAATGTGCCTACTGTATTTGTTTGTTGCATTGTAGTGCCATCAGAATACCTGGCAGAGAAACAACACCAGCGAGTTGATGTGATATTTACATGCTAGCTTACTTCTCTTGATAATTTGGTCAACACGACAAAAAGATCACAGAAGGGAGACCATTTAAAACATAAAGAAACTGGAATCCAAGAGACAGTTGCTTGTTTTATCTACACAAAATTCCGTGTAAATTCAGGAGGAGAGCTGGTACACTGCGACTATCCAAGCACTGAATTAATCTACTGAAGGTTGAGAAACAGCTCCAAAACAGGCATTAAAATCTCTGGGATGATACATAGTTCATCCAGCTCTTTGAGAGCACCAAGCATTACTATACTTACAAAGCAGCATAAAAAATGGAAAGATAAAAGAGCACAATTCTGTGAGTGTGTACATGACCACAGAATGCGGTAGGAATAATGGGTAAATTCTTCCCTCTTGTGACTGTGTTTCAGCCAGTGACATTACACTGAGGAAGAATCAGACTCTATTTTGCATGCAGCATAGCAGATTGTTAAGAGGCAAGAGGCAGGTGTTTGAGAGAATTTCTTCTTTGCCATTTGCAGAAGTGTATTTGAAATCTCCTGGCTGATCTATAGTCATTCTATTACCTGTGGTTTTTTGGCAGGTAACTAGTTAAATTTGTGTTAAACAGGATTTACTTTGCCACTTCCATTTGCTGTTGGAGTAGAAATGTTCTGACATGACATATGACCAATCAATAATTGGAAAGTGCTTGCATGAGTCATTTGAAGCCAGTAGTTTAGACAGTGTCAGCCACAACTGGGATTAAAACCTGCAAAGAGTTGTTCTACAGTCGGTGATTCTGCAGCATCTCCTCTGGGTGTCTGCATTTCACTTAATAAGGGTACCCTGTAGACATCAACTGAAATAACTCCTGCCTTTGTTGCTTGGATGTTTTTGTGAGCTCTGAAATGAACTTGGCATATACAAATATACTTTGTTATCCACCCTAAAGGATGCAGGGCAGGAATTATTATCCTGTTCTGCTGACAAGTTCAGAAAAGAAATGGCTTTATTTTACTGTGACTCTGAAGAGAGTGAAAGTGTGACTGTACCCTGTGGTTTTCTGAGTATTTCTTACTTTTCTGTTTTTTTGTGTTGTGGTTGGTTTTTTTTCTGTACTGATGATATTTTATTACTATTACAGGGCTATAATAATCCGAAATGGCGAAGTCATTCCTATGTCTTCAGAATTCACTCCAGAGACCGAACGCCAGCGACTTCAGTATCTGGTAAGAGACCTGAGGACCAAATCAGCTGCTGATGATGACAAGCATTCCCTGGAAATAGCTAAGGTTCAGGCACATGCCACTAAGTTACTGTGGCTCAGTGAAGGACACCATTTCTGTTGAACACCAGCGACTGGCCGTGTGTGTCTTTCAGCCATCAGCAAACGTGGAGAAAAGCCCAGTGGTGCAAATCCCAACGAAAGGAGTCTTATCTCTTCCATGAAGGCCATCGATTAGCGTGGCTGTGCTTGTGTACCTTGTTCAGCTGCAGACTTTCAGCAGCTCATTGGTGTTGGATAATGAGAGCTTAGACATAGAATTAACAAGCCACAGAGGTATTTCAATCCATCCCAGGGTTTACTGTGTGTCAGTATAAAATACCACAGACCTCTCTTTCAGTGCATGTGAACAATATTGCAGGATTTTATTCATTTGCTCTAATAGTACGCCTATAGTGTCTCAATCAGGGAAAAGATATTCGACTTAGAGGTGATCTCAGTAAGCATAAGTAGCTGCAGGATAGGATGCGTGAAGAAAGACTAATTGTAATTAGTGTGGCAGCGCCCATAAAGCTGGGATAGGGTGACTAGCTGAGGAGATGTGAGATCTTTTATATACCAGTTTGCACTGGCTGATAAGCTGCCTAAGAAACGACAATCAAAATGCATGGCGTTATTTTTTGTGCAAACAATCCTGTCATTTTTTAAGTTTTTAATTGATGGTCAAATCGGTCGATTGAAGTTGGTTGGCTCTTTGTCAAAATGTCATTCCTGATGTGGCCGAGAGATCCTTTAGTGCTTCTCCTGGTCTCCCGCTTTTTTCCTCTTAGAAGTTTAAGCTTAAGCCAAAGCAGACTCTGTCACCTTTGCCTGACGTGAGGTGGACAGGCCAAGGCAAGTGGCATTCCCTAGCACATTAAGGTGTCTTTTATGTTCAGCCTGGCCCAAGCACCATGGTTTGAAACTAGGCAAAATACCGGTGGTTGAAGGCAGGGCTGGAAGGCTTGAAAGTTGTAAATATTCCTGCAATTGTCACATTCGATTTTTAGTCCGGTTCACTGGCTTGAAACTGAAAACTTCAGAGGAAATACTACTTTGGGAGTATTCATATTCAGAAAACCAAATGGGAAAGAGGCCTAATGAATATTTACAGTTCAGTTACATTTAAAATAATTTGTTTGCCTTTAAAATAAAAGATATCTTTAATATCTAGGGAGTCTGCTACTTCTGTAGGAAATACGAGATAAAGCATTGCCTACAAGGTATTTTTTTCTCTTTTGATGTCCTTTGTGGCTTCTATTTGAAAACAGCAGCTGATCTGAAAAGCTGTTTCTGCTGTTTCCTTTGGAAAATTCCTTTACCTTCGTTTATTTTATTTCTGTAAGTAACAAATATGCCAGGGATATGGGTATCATGTTCAAAGAGAAAACATGCAAGACAGCAAGAGCATGAAACAAAATTAGAGATAATTTCAAACATAACATTCTGTAAGTAACATTTTTACTCTAGTGTTTAAAAAAAAAAAAAAAAAGCCCCCAAATTTCTTAAAAGGTTGGCATAAATATTACACTCCAAAGATTGCATTTGTCTTGCTGATTAGATCCCAAATAATTCTCCTTACCTTGGCTCTCCCCAGGTTCTGCTATCAGTCTATTGCACCATCAACATCTCTCTTCTGCTGTTCTTATCTGAAAGTTATTTACTTTGGATTTATTTTCTTATTTGCAGTTAAAGCCAAGCTTCTTTGTTTCAGACACACTGCACTGCTCTTCCTGCACAATAGGAAGAAAATCACTTAATCATTTTAGCATTAATATTTTACGTGGTAAATGCAGGGGTTCTGTTCACCGCCGGGCTTTTCTGCGTGGGGGAGTTACGGCACAGGCAGAGGGAGGGTGCGGATTTACAGCGGGCAGACTCTGAGTGGTGGCTCCCTGGGCAGTAGACACTGTTCACTCGGCCAGGGCCAAGGAGCTTTGCTCTACCTTTAGAGCCTATTGATTGCTTTGGCCACACAGGACCTTGCTTTAGGTTCGCTGGCATCTTCTGTATTCACACCCTGTTTTCTGGACCCTAATTTCCATGGGTAGAGGAATCTGCCAGATAATGAGTTGTTCAGGTCATGTGAGCAGCTCTGTATGAAGTCTTCCAACCTAGTCTTAGACAAAAATGTGCTTCTAGCTAGTACTGGTTGAGTAACTGAGGTGGGGGGTGGAACAAATGTTTTCCCTATCCAGCTCCCCTTTTAATGCAGGTTTATTGCCATGTATCCAAAAATGGCCTTGGGCATTGGCCTCTGATGTGGCAACCTCAGAAGAGCAAGTTGACTGCGCAGTTGTTCTGATTTTTGAGCAGCTCTGGGCATGGTTGTCCCTCCATCTCCATGCGCACCCCCTCATTTTGGAGTGGGAGGACAGCATGCAGTTGCAGAGTTCGGGCAGGCGGTGTGGAGGGGACTTGTGAGAGTATTGCAGAAGCCAACCAATCCTTCAGTCAGAGAGCACTCCTTGAGATGTAAGGCATGAAAGCCTTCCCCCAACCAGTGTTCCTTTGGTCCTTTGGCTTCTGTAGAGGTCCAGTGCACCATATTGCTTCCCTTCCACTGGTGGACATTCACAAGTCTCCTTTTTCTTTGAATTTCTGTGTCTCTTCTCCTTTTAGCACTGTGGTGGGAGAGCTCACACAGCACCTACTCCAAGAAAGCCCTGGCTTCCCGTATCGGTATATCTTGAGGGAAAACAAAATCCGGTATTGACTGGGAGCTGCTCTGGTACATTAGCAGTTGTGCAGGCACTGACTGCCACGGGCAATTTTCCTTTCATCTTCTGAGGAGACTATTAATTTCAGTCATGATAGTCTAAATTGCAACAGTAAATGGCATAGATTTTGTTACTTATTCCCTTGGAAAACGTGTTTAAAATGAATGATGAATGAGTGTGTTGCGGATGGGTGTATTTCTATTAGTTATCAAAGTTGCACTTGGAAGATGTCATCTGAGGTCAGCATGGTGTTTCTGCATACCGTGTCAATGCGTGTGGCCAGGCAGTGCCCCAAAAGTTCACAGCTTGGATCAAGGATGGTGCACTGCTGCTACCAGGCCAGGCTTTGCTACTGGCAGAGGCTGGGTGGCCACCAGCGGTAGTGAGCCACGGGACACTCTTTGTGTTTGGCACGTTTCAAACAAAGGTTCATGAGCCCAGAAAAGCATGAGTTCAGAGGACTTATTTCATTGCTCAGGTGAGGGGTAAACTCTACTAACTTAGCTGTTGAAGGATGCTTGGGGAACCCAAGCCTGAAGAGGAAATGAACCTAGATCTCCTAAAGGTCAGTTCAGTGCTTCAATTGCAAGTCAAATGCATTTTAATTCTCTTGCAGCATGTGGCTCCCTGCATCACCCAGTGTAGGATTGCTTTGGCCATCTGGCACATTGCACGATGCTGTGGTAGAAGAAATGTGTGGCTTTATGAAAAGCGCCCTGGCCTTTCGTAAGAGGAGAGACCAATCCAGGGATGGAATTGGCTCCTTCTTCTCTCTTTCCTTTTACCACCATCTCCTTTAGTTTTAATCTCTGTTTGGCTTAAACGTGTCCATGTGATAATGGCTGCATTATCATAATCCGCAGAAGTTCTGGATGCGTTGTCCTGTGCGTGCTGGTGTAAGTGGTAGTCCCATGCAGTAAAATATCCTATAAGAAAATGGCACAATATGATAAGAGGATAAAGTTACAAGATATAGTTTATGTAGGGGAAAATAACAAGTCTGCAAATAACACAGAATGCAGTGAAACTCCTAGTGCCAGTGATGTCCCAGAGCAGCATGTACTGGAGGAACTAGAAAAGGCATCATCAGGCCTTATTAAGGTACGATCTGTGTGGTGTTCCCTGCCACCTAATTAACTGGCACACTAGTCTTTAAGTCTAGGTTTATCTTAATTTCATGTTTGCTTTGCTGATCACCAGGAAACACAGCAGGAGGTAAATTGCCTTTTGAAAGAAACGTGACTAATATTTCCTTGAGCAGACTCCATTTTAAATAACTAATGTCAAGTGTAATACATCCAGCCACAAAATGCACCATAAAATGGCAGGGTACCAAAACCTCATGATGCAGACTCTGCCAGATTTGTGCCAAAAAACTGAAATTGCATCTGAAAGAAAAAGGATGGAAAATATTCCAGTTCCATAACACAGAATAACAATGCTGTCTGAACATACCTCGTAAGGATATAGAAAATGTTTGATAGTCACTCTTTTTATTAAATTTTAAGCTTTCTGAATGGTGTTTCTTATCTGAAGTTCTTGCAAATCGAGACTAAACAAAAAAGAAAATGGAAAATATGGTGGTGCTTCGTCACAGATGAAATTCTGGTGATCAGTTCTCTTACTGCTTTTGTTTCTCGTTTGACCGCTTGAGGGTATTCCATGGTGTCTGTTTGAAAGATCTGTAGATTTTTTAAGCATTGCTTTTTTACCTTTTTTTTCTGGTTCTGCTGCCCAGCATAGTTTGATTGGGGTGGAGAGGGAGAAGAGCCTTGCTTTGTATTAAATAGAGAACAGTTCTCAACAAACCCAACTGGAAGTCGCAGCTGAATTTTATAGCAGAACATTCTTTTCTCTGTGGAATTACCAGTGAAGCATCAAAAATAACTGTTAAAAAGGTTAAAAAAAAAAAAAAAGATAAAACTTAAAAAAAAAAAAAAAGCCCAACAAAAATCCCCATTTCTTCACATAAGAATTCGGCTCACAGGCACCAGAAGCTTCCAAATTGCTCTTTTCCCTCTGTTCTACTGACGCCAAAAATATTAGAATCAAGTTAAGATCCCTGGATTGTAAATCAAGCATTGAGGCTTGGCTGCAGAAGAGAAATCTTATTTGAACATTAGCAGTCCAGTGGTAACTCTGCCAGCTTTATTAATCTTATTTCACTTGTGACCTCAGACTTTCCATCTGAGTAAATCTTTATGAAATGCAGTCTCTCCCAATCGCTTTACCTTTTCAATAAAGGAAATTCTTGTTTTCGAGGGGAGAAATGCTAAAAGCCTGTAACGTTTTTCTTCTGGACCTGTGATCCAGCCTAGTAAGTAATCTCATAATCTGAAGGTTAAATAACTTAATTTTGATGTCAGGTATGAGTTTTTTTGCTTTAAATAAGGCTGCTTGTTTTGTAGGCGGGCGACAGTAGTCTTTAGCTAGAAGTGGTTTCTAATGATTTAATCAAGATAGGCTGTGCACTTTTAGAAGTGAACTGAATTGCACTTTCAGAGCAGACTGACTTCATTGTTTACAATACCATAGACTAGAAAGAATTAAAAAATACCAAAAAAAAAAAAAAAGAGTTTCAGAGCTCTGCTGTCAGTGTGTAGCAATACATCAAATAAATCATTAGGGATGTTCCATCTTTTTTGTGGCTGGAATGAAAATAAATAAAAATGAAAAGTTTACATGTACTTTTAAATAAGGAATCCAGAGTTCTGGAAGTATGGAAAGCCTCATGTGGACTAATACTGCAAGACCTCTCAAAGTCCCTAGTGCTTCTCAACCATTTCTGTAATAAGGAACAGTGATCCAATTAGATGGTCCTTGAAAACAATATTTGGGCGGGGGAAGGGACCTTGGCTGACTGTAGACTGCAGGAAAAAAAGTATGTAATTCCCTTAACTGTACATGGAGAGAGAATTTGATGGAGCTCCTGTTCCAGGAAGGGATCACGATGTCAAGATCACACTTGCGTGCTTGAAAGCCGCCTCTTGAAAGCAGAATCCAATCTTGTCAGCTACACGCAGCAATCTCCCTCGCCCCGTTTCAGCCGAGCTGGAGGTGTTTTCTGGAAGGATGTCTGGCGAAGGGAAGGGGGACAAGCTGATGGAAGGTTAACGCTGTGATGTGCTGAGCCTGATCCAACACCTATCAATTGAGTGGGAGCAGGCTCGGCCCTTAAACGCAGGAAATATTTTATTGTGAACTATCTGCATGATAGCTGCCAGGTAGATCAATAAGGGCTTCCACTGCTTCCTGCTGCTCACCTTTGATGAGCGCTAGATTTATGACAAACCCACAAACTAAAGCCAGCTCATTTGGTCTGCCCTGACGGCAGCTGCTGCTGGAGATAAGACAGACTTTATTGCCTTAACTGCTGGATAAGGAAAAAGAGTTATCTGCAGAAAGGTTAAGAAACACAACTTTTTTCAGTTCTCTAGCCAATTTGACTGTGTCTTCAGAGGAGCTCGCTCACAGTGCCGCTTTGGGGAAGGAGAGGGAAAGGCTCATTTATGCAAATTTGAAGAAAAATGAGTGAAGTTTATTTCAGAAAGAAGAAATACAGTAATGTCTAAGGATTAACCTATTGTGTCAGGTGATCTGTGTATAAATCCAAACCCAAAATCTGTGTGGTGGACAAAGAGCTTCGTGATACTCTTGAGTGCAGTCAGCTCCAGAGCACATGAGCCTCGGGCACAGCTCTAGCAACAAGGCATCCCAGCATCTGCAGAGCAGCACACCAGAAAGGGCAGCAGCAGTCAAACGTTAACACTATCAAAAAAATTAGTTGTGGTTGTGACACAAAAGTGCTGCTGCTTTTCTTAATTCTGTACAAAGGAAGTAGTTTTTAGGAAACAAGAGAGCAAAATGCTGTGCAATTCGTGTTTATTTGCAGTGTCTTGTGTGATGGGGTGCAACGCGCTGGGCAGGTGAAAAGGGACATTTTTCTCAAGACAGTGAAAATTAAAATGTGGTAGTAATATTAGGTTTTGTGTGTTGTTGGCATAGCTGAAACTGGGAGTCAAAAGGCTTGAGCTTCACTCCACGTGCACCCCTCCAAGTCTCTGCTTGCTCCATGGCTTTGTCCTTTGATTGTTCCCTTCTCTGAGGTCAATGACTTACTTAAAAAAGGAGAAGTTTGATGATGTTTGTTCTGTTTCACAAAGCCCTGCAGGCTCCTTCAGGGTAAGTGGACGAAGCATACTTTAGAGATACCAAATGCTGAGGAGCAGAGAGAAGTAGTGAATGATTTTGAGGGCAAGAGGACTTCTCCCTGTAAGGCTGCTGCCAGAAAACAGACAGTGTCAGAATTGGTGTACATGCACATCATTTGCTGATTTGTTCAAAGTCTTCCTGGTTTAGAAAGCGGGGGTGGTGGGGGAAAGAAGACTGTGTGTGGGAAGAGAGCGGGAATGGATGGTAATACTATCTCATTAAAAATAGATGATGTCTTGTTTTATGATGTTCATGTGGTATCTGTGGCTTGGTGTCTGCCCACAGGCTTACATGCAGCCCCACTTGCTGGGAAATGAGTTCACACATTTAGAGTTTCCACGGAGGGTGCAGCGCAAGGAAGTTGGAAAGAGGATGCTCTACCGTGACTTCAACATGACTGGCTGGTAAGAGTGTGTCCTTCTCAGCATGGGGTCAGCCTTCTCCCTAACCAATGCCTGTTTTGTATGTGTCTTCATTTAGTGTAAACTGCATCGAACATGGAGGTGTACACCTGCGTATTAAAGGGAAAAGTATTTCCTTCTTTCTGATGTATTTTTCTATTAGAAGTTAACGTTTTAAGTAAGTTGACTTCTCTCCAGAGCCAGGACTTTGGTTCATTTTAACATATGAGCATTCAAAGCGGAGCAAGAGCATGAAGGGGAAGACGTGCCAGGGGATCCTCCTGAAAGCTAAACAACTTTCCTGTCTTGAAAGTAGCTTTTTATAGAATCTGGATCAGTGGGCCGTCATGCATTTGGCGTGCTGAGGAACGCTTGCAGAAGGGAAGAGCTGCCTCCCATACTCCAGTGCAGCTGACCCCTGGTTTGGGTAACCCTTGAGGAATTGTTTTAGAGATGGGCCTATCTGAATAAAAGTCACAGAAAGCCTAAAATGAAAAGGCTTGAATGAACAGCATTAACTTAATGAAGTGAAGACGGGAAGAATGATGAGGTTTTTGTGTCTGTTTAAATGTCTTCATTGTTTTGTGGCAGTTGAAGAGGCTCCTTCCCAAGTGACTCCCACTCACTTAGAGAAACCCCAGTGCTTGCTGTTGTGTGATCTGTGTGTGACCTATAGAAGTGAAGGCCCTATATATGCAAATGGTCTTCGCTTCCATGCTGTCTGTGTTTTAGCATCCTTAGGAAATGTCCTTCCAGGAAGCGAAAGAGTGGAGGGGGTTAAAAAGTCTGAACTCTTGTAGGTATGGAGACTTGGATGCTCACACGCAACTACAACGCCACATGCTTCTGATTTGTCCCGTACTTTATAGACCATAAATATAATGATGTTTTAATGGCAGAATAATGATCTAAGCTTAATATTATCTGGAGTGTTTGTACAGAACATGTTAATCTGGGAATAACCATCATTGTCCATCATCTTGAACAGCTGCTAGTAGAATATGCAGTCTCACCCCAAGAACGATGACTTCACTTTTTAAAAAGGCTACAGGCATGAGCAAAAGAATAGGAACAGAATGAGAACATTGGATCAACTGAGGACTTAAACAGCAAAACATTTGGAAGATCATGAGACACTCTTCCAGTTTCTGCAAAGGCAGTTTTCTGATTAAACTCCTGAATGTCTCTGAAGGCATCAGTAAAGAATGATTTCATGTAGACTTCCAAAAGCTCTTTTTCAAGATGTGAGATACTATTGGAGAAAAAAAATACCCAAACCAAAAAACCAAAACCTCCTAATTTGGGGGAGAGCTACAGAGGTATCATGGGCCAAGAACTTCCTGAGAGAAGGGTAAGATTAGAATTCTTTCATCCTGGTTGGAAGGCAAAGAGGGTTTCTCCAGGTCCGTGGGAGTTGTTTTGTGTTTCCCTGGTTGGTTAGTGGTCTGGAAAGGAAATGAGGTTAGAATGGTTGAAGTTGCAGCATTGGCAGGTGACACCACAGTTCTTTTCCTAATAAACAAGAAGGGTCGTGAGGAACTGCAAAAAAGTAAATTATTTATATGAATGGGCATCAGAGTGATCAAATTTGGTGTGTTGATAAATACCAAGTAAAGCATGAAGAGAGAAAAAGAATTATTTTGCACAGTAGAGGTTCCAAATGAACTTGAGAGCTGTGTCAAAAAACTCAGTGGAAATTCTGCTCACTGTGATTTTTCCAGTCAAAATCACCAGCGGGATGTTGTGATTCATACCTGGTTGGAATGGTTAAAAATTAAACAAAAAGATGATTCTGTATATCAGTTTGTACCTCATTTGTGAATCTGTGCATAGTGCTTTACCTTACTCTAAATGGTTATTGCATAGTTAATAGTGTTTGGTATTAGAAAGAATGCAAATTTTAAATATAGAAGAATGAGTAAGGTTGGGTAAGTCTAAATGGATGGCAGATTTGATTCAATGTATTGGTTTTCAGTACTGGTGTGTGAACTCTGTGAACTCTAGCATATGGCAGGGAGGAGAAAAGAGTTGATTTTCCTGTTGATTTTTCTGAATTTCCTGAAGTGTAGGACACATGTTGATCCAGTTACAGATTCTAATATGGTCAGTGCAAAAATTACCACAAGTTTAGCACAAATATGCCTAGCTGTAAGCAGTTATTCTGGGATAAATACTTAAACTGTGACTTGAAAATTCAAGTCTAAATTCACCTCAGTGCTGTCCCAGAAAGGGGTGGCCTGTGCCAAGCAAAAGCATGTGGAGACTGTGATGAGGCTACCTCTCCCTGCTGTTCCTTTTGACTTCTGGCTGGAAGTGAAAAGCGGGGTCTATGGTTTTGGCCTGAATAAAAGAATCACACTGTTTTAGCTGCTCTGTATCCTACAGCTAGTGCATCAGTTACCTCTTTGTTTGCCTTAGGACAATAAAATGGTGAGGGAATTGCTCTATTGCCATACATTTGTCTAAATCAGAGCCCTTTAAATAAGGATCCATTTCTTCTTTGCAGGGTGTTTGCCCCAGGGAGTCTTGTTTTCCGCCGAATTGTGTGCAGTGATCTCCCAAGCAGAGGAGAAGCAATCTGTTTCTATTTATTGAAAAGTCTGGGTCAATTTTAGTGGTTGAGATTGTGGACAAGACATTAGATTTCCAGCCTGATGCGCCCTCAGAGGTGATGGTTTGAGGTGGCTGGTGTTTCACATTGATCGTTCTCTACTTCAAGGGTTTTGCTTCTATTTTCTTCCCTTCCTGATTCCTAGATTTAACTGATGCATCAGGACACAGCGGCCGAGATCATGTCTGTTCTGCATTTGTTTCTAAGGACAATATCTATCATGGAGAATAAATTAGCATATATATTCCTTTTCTAGAAAATGTCAGATGGAGCTTTGGCCAGCCAGAGCTTGATATGCTAAAACGCTGCCAAACTTTTATTACTTACAATGCAGAAGATCAATTGTCTGAACCTTTTCTTGGTCCGTGACTTCACCGTGTGTTGGCGTTCGTGCACATAACATGTAGAAAGGTGCAGGTGATGTTAGGACGAAGCAGCTAATCTTACACTAAATTACTTGACTCCTTTAGTCAGAGGGTGTAAAACTCTCTCTGCTCTGACGTTTCCTCATGAAAACGAACTGTTTTATTTTAAAATTCAGGACACTTTGTGTTTTCTATTAGAAGCTGCAAGATCTTGTTTTTTCTTCATTTTTACCCTTCTCCTGTGCTCTGGAGCTTTTCAGATTTCCAACAATGGCTTGGCTTGCCCAGCTTGTTTGGATTACAAAATGTTATTGTCTTTGGGTCTGTCATAATGCATTTGGCCTTTTTTTTTCTTCTTCTTCTTTTTGCTTTTGCTTTTTTTTTTTTTTTGCCTTTTTTTTTTTTTCATGTGAAGTTTCCACACTGGCTTTGTCTCAGCTGCCAAGTTTCCCCACAGCATTAGGACAACCACTGATCCAGCAATGTGTACCGCATCACTAGTCCAGGCTGCCTGTAACTGCTTTGAGACCAGTCTTTCCCTTCTCCCTC
>NW_015094506.1:23649808-23685774 GCF_001431845.1 Calidris pugnax
TTTTGCCTTTTTTTTTTTCTTTCTTTTTTTTCTTTTTGTTTTTTTTTTTTTTTTGCTTTTTTTTTTTTTCATGTGAAGTTTCCACACTGGCTTTGTCTCAGCTGCCAAGTTTCCCCACAGCATTAGGACAACCACTGATCCAGCAATGTGTACCGCATCACTAGTCCAGGCTGCCTGTAACTGCTTTGAGACCAGTCTTTCCCTTCTCCCTCCAGCTCTCCCACCCTTTCTGCTTTCTCTGCATGGGCAGTTGGGATGAGAAATCCACTGTATTAAACATACCTAAAATAAATCCCCCTTAGGTGGGAGCTTCCCGTGTGCACCTCCTGCACCTCCATCCCACGTGCGTTGTGGTTGGGCAACCATTGCAGAAGGCGTACTGTAGCTGGCAAGGCATCTTTAAGAGCTGTGTCTCCTGCTGAACGAGCCTCCGAGCTGTCTCGAGCCGTAATTTGCTGGCAGACATCTGTGTTACTGACAGTCTTTCACAGCTGGGTCTCTGGGCTGGGGTTGTCAGGCCCATGGCTTGCAGAGGTTAAACTTGTAGCGGAGAGAGAGGGTAGTTTGGGCGGCTTTGACAAGTCCTGGCAAGAAAAGCATCAGGGAAGACTCGGTGGCCACGTAAGCAAAGTGCTGCCAGCGCTAAAAGGGGGTGCCTGCAGTAGAAATACATGGGGGGGAAATAAGCAGGCCTGAGGATAACTGCTTCTTTAAAGGAATGTGCAGAATTAGTGTTCTCTGTCTCTGCTTTTTATTTAAAAGTTAAGATGTAGTTGTCCGGGTTTTCTTTACTCGTGGGTAAATCCAGTGTTGAACAATTTTGAAGAACTTTGCCCTGACTATCCTAGCCACCTTCCCAACACTTGGTTTTCTGGCTTACTGGCACAAGGGCAAGTTCTTCCAGGGTTCCCCTCTTGGCCTCCCGCAGGGCCGGAGGGGCCATATGGGGCTGCACTTAACCAAAGGCATCCGGAAGGCGCTACCAACTGACATCAGATTTTGTGGTTTCAAAATTAATTTCTTGCTCCTCCTTGAAGCAAAACTGTGGCCCTTCTGCTGCTCATGTTGATGTGGAGTTCTTTAAATGCTTGTTTCTGGATTAGAGCTTTTAGCTTTTTGGGGTGGCAAGAGAGCCCTAGATAGCAAGTCCATGTTTTGACCTGATTTGTTGGTGCCTTCCTTTGCCCTCCGGGAGCGCGCACAGAGTTGAGCTGCATCCCGTCAAAAACGGTCTGAGCTGGTGTGATACCCACCACCCACCAGCTCCCTGTCCCTGTTGAGGGGATGCTCTGGCACCCAGTGAGCCACCCGAGGGTCAGCCCGTGCTGGGGAATCGCCCACCCACGCCATTTATACCAAAGCAGGGAGCCTGGTGGCCTGGGGCAAGCGCTAAGCAAACCCCATTCCATCCTAGAGTCAATATTGTCCACTGCCTGGAACACAGCCAGCCTGCTCTGCCCTCGCCCTTTTCTTTCTGACAGGGAATGTCTTTTGGCCTCAAAGCATCTGATTAAAAAAAGCAACTTCACTTTTCGAGCCGTTTTATTTTGTTTGGGATGGATGCCTTTTGCTTTCATTGTGCATTGCCGTCTGCGGTTCAGACTCCGGCTCACAAAAACCAGGCTCCCATTAATCACTTATTGGGGATCCAGAATACCCCGGTGAGAGCCAATGTACATGTTTTGCTTGGTAATGGGCGAGCTGATTTGAACAAATATTGCCAATGCGGCTGCTCTCTCATGCTTTATTGCTGGGCTGGATGTCCTTTGACAGCGCGTTCAGGTAGCCTGCCCGAGGAGTGCCTGAGCAGATTGAGAAATGCCACAGAAATGCTTTATGAAGGAGGCCCCCCCCCTTTAATATAAATTGATTTATTGAATCAAGCGCAGAAGCCCTGCTACAGAAACCTCGGGCTATATTCTCTGGAGAACCACCTAATAAAACAGCCCCAACTGACACTCCTCATTAGCTTTTCCACCGATCCCAAGGCAGTATTTAAAGTGACAGTGTCCCTCTTTTTGGCCTGAATTTATCTGCCGGCTAATGCCTGTGGGTCTAATTAGCTTAGCATTATTAGTCTTATTCAGATAAGCTGCATTTCCTAACAGCTTGATTCCATCTTGTAAAAAGTAATTGGAAGTCTGCAAACTCTGTGCCGTAACCTGCTTGATTGCGCCTTTTAGCCAAATTCATGTAATTTACAAAAAGTCATCCTTTCTTCCCCCCTTCCCCCCACCCCCTTTTTTTTAATTGAGCTTTTTTGTCTAGTGAAACCTTCTGTGCTGCTTCTGTTGAAATCCTGGCTGTATTGTTGTGTTCGAGGCCTCAGCCGTATCCTTTGTACAATCGCCAGGGAGAGATCAAATTTTAATTTCATAATTACTTCACAAGAAAGCAGCCTTTTCCCCAGTCATGCCTGGTATTAATTTCCTCCCAGCAACTTACATTTTCATAATTTAATGATTATGGGCCACCTTTACAGCACTGGGCCTTTCAGGAGAGGGGAGAGATAGGATGTCATTTTTGCGGCAGTAACTGTAATCCACAGCCACTTGCCTTGCTTTTTTGGGGGGTGATGGCAGTGGGGGGGTGTCTTTACTGTTGTTTCTCGTTGCGAGGTGGCCAGGAGTGGGACGGGACGTGCCCCTTGGGTGTGCGCAGCCAGAGCAGCTTGCTGTGGGCTGTGCCTGGGTGTCTGGGGCACGGCTCCGCCGTGATGGATGGCTGTTTGCAATGTGCACGTTATGCATCTTTTTCCAA
Source organism: Calidris pugnax (assembly GCF_001431845.1). Classification (NCBI taxonomy): domain Eukaryota; kingdom Metazoa; phylum Chordata; class Aves; order Charadriiformes; family Scolopacidae; genus Calidris; species Calidris pugnax. The sequence continues at coordinate 23,652,569 of NW_015094506.1, forward strand.
GATTTGCAGCCCTCGCTGCAGGAGCAGCGGGAGGTGAGAGCTGACCTGCTGCCTACAGCACATCTCCTGACAGTGACGGATGGCTCTGGGTTCCCCGAGCGCACACGTGCCACAGGAGCTGAGCCAGTGTCTTTGGGGCAGGAGGAGAGCAGAAGCAAGGAAGTAAGAGTGCTGCAACAACAGAGAAAACCTTAAGTCTGGGGTAAACCTCTTCGTAAAGGGCCTCTCTGGGGCCAAGTGAGCCCGACAAGCATGAGGTTGGTCTGAGTCACGTCCTTCCTTCTGGAAGCAGTGTGTCTAAGAGCTGTCCCTGCATGGCTGCACATCTCTGCTTGGGCTTTGCCTTGGAAGAAGATCAGGTGCCGCATTTGCAAACGCTAAAAAGGCTCCCGGTCTGTTTCATCAGAAAAAAACTGAGCTGAAATGAGGTAATCTTCAGTCTGAAAACCCAAGCAAAACCAACTCCTCCTCCTGATAAGATGAAGTCTTTTCCCCTGCTCCTGCTTTCTCTGGATTCCCCAGCTGCACAAAATTTGACATAACCTGGGCTGGGTCCCTAAGAAATCAGCTTTCTCTCTGTTGCCACCCAGGATTTGACTTCTGGCTGTGCTCCTGGCTGAGAGGAGGTCCCTTGCTCCTCAGAGGAGTTTCCAGCATTGCTGTGAGATGGTGAGGTCTCTGCTTGCTGTGTCTCACTGCCTGCCCCATCCTGCACTACAGCAATCTTCCACAGAAGAGTTCGCTCCACGATTCCTCCTTAGCAGCAATCTCCTTTCCTTCCAGAGGATCCCAGCTAACAAGCGTGGAGCAGGCACTGTGAGGTTAACATGCGGTCTTTCTCCCATCTGCCTCACCACATCCTTTTAACAAGACATACAGCAAAATGTGAATTTACAAACGTTTTTTCTGGTCATCACAGTGCATTAAGCCCATAGGGTGTTAACAGCCCACTTCCCTTACCCTTCTATTGCCAGAGAAAATTGCTGACAAATCTTCCTGTTTGTCTTTTAAAAGTAGAAGAGATGAAGTAAAATTTAAGAAGCACTCAAGCCAACAAATTTGCTGGAGAAAAAAAAAAGATTGTTGCAGAACATGGATCCACTTGATGTGCAGCTGCAGTATCTGCACACAGTTTCTGTCACTTGGTAGTGAAAGCTCAACTGGTCACAAGCAGTGAATGGAGGTGCTCACAGTACACTTGCTCTGTTCCTCCCAGCCTCCTGAGCACAAAACCAGCAAGGGAGAGTGCTTATAAATACCATCAGTTAATTTTTTTTCCTGATTTGTCCTTTTTTGGGGCAAGGACCTCTCTAGATCCTTGGCCACCCTCTCCCTGACTTTTCCTCCACCAGTTTCTTTTAATGCTCCATTAGAGATGAATGGACTGAAAAATCAACTGCACTCCAGGAAGTGCCCGAGAGAAGATGCTGGTTCTTGAATCTTTAAAAAGGGTTGGCCAAGAGGGATAGAGTTCGTTTTCCTTAGGAATTCCACAGGAGTATGTGGTGCTGGGGGATGCATCCACTCCAAAGTCAAGACTCCATCTTAGAACTGTACATGACAATGAAGGCTCCCTGGAGGTCCAGAGGACTTCATGTGCTCACTGGACTCAAGTACCAATCTGATTTGACCAAGCCAGAGATCATATGTGTGTACAAGTCATGCTCAGATACTTTATCTTTTTAATTTTTTTTTAATTTGTAGATGGGTAGACAGAACTGGAATTTACATAATGAAGCTTTATACAGTTTAAGGTTCAGAAGAACGGGTTTCTGAATTTTCTGAGAAAAAACACATTTTAAAACTTGTATGTGTTCCTCTTTACCTGGAAAAGATCCTATGAGAGTATCTTGGTTTAGAGTAGATCTTTCCCTAAAAACTGTTTTGTGCATATGGGCACATGCATCAGTCGTCTATAATTGATTTGGATTTGCCATCATCTTTTCTCTTAACAAACATTACTATAGTTTGCATGCTTTTATTATCTTTAGTTTTGCCTCATTAAACTGTATGTCAGACGAGAAATTAGGGAAAGATACTGAGGCACTGAAACATTAAAGTTAACCTACCTAGAGGGTACTTAGTATCAGACAGCACTGTCTGGATTTTAGAGATCCTGACTCTGCAGAAGCACGTGTGTCTAAGGACATTTAAAAAAAATTATGGCTGGATTGAGACATAAATTGTATAATTTTCAGTGGCTCTGTGCCTAACCTGCAGTACACATCTATTCTTCTTGGTAGTAAGCACGCACATATACTGGTTTGATGTCTGTAGTTCGACAGACAGTACAGGCAAACAATTCCTTTTGCGTTTGTGATTTAAGCTCTGTTATCCAAAGCGTGAGCTCCAATCCACTGATTCCTTGTGTGGGAGGGGAAGAAAAAACAGTTTCTATCAAGTTTTGTGTTGCTCAAAGATTAAAATCTGGTTTTCTATTGGTATAACCAGAGGAAGCTGAGCTTGGGGAAAGGGAGATTTGTTGGGTTGCTGGGGTAGTTTTGTTGGGTTTTTTAGGGGGGTGAGGAATGGGAGGGTGTTTGGGGATGATTCTGGATTAGGGTTTTTTTACAGAGTGGTAGCAAAGCAGTGCTAGAAATACACTGAATCCACAAACCTGTCTCAAAGGAGAGCCTTCACCCTTGTACTCAGTATGAACTACAACATTAAAGCTGTAGTGCCTTTTCTTCCTTGCTTACCACATGCGGGTTCTGCTCTGTGCTTCAAGCTATAGCCCTTTGATGATGATTTTTTTTTGGCTGTTCCTTAGGTTTAATTCTCAGTTTACTATCAGGTGTCCCTAGCAGAGATGTGAAATACGGACAAACGTTCTAAAGCCAAGTGCTATGGAAAAGCAGAGCATGGAGTCTGGATTCCCCTGTTGTTCACACAACTGAGCCATCCAGGTCAGGGTAGATTGTGTTTTCACCACCATCTGTTGTGCCTGGGGATGCCAGCCCAGTACTTTTCATGAGCAGTAACCTTAAACAGTTTACTGTAAAAGAAAAGAAAATGTGGATTTTGGTTCTGGTCATCAACAACTTCTACTCTTAGGTGAATTTGTATGTGCTTTCAGAAGGCCAATTTTAAGAACAAATTATATGGCAGGAGAATGCATAACACATGTAAGAAATTATCTAGGATTTTGGCTCAGAAATCTGTATTTGGGAGCTGACCAGTTTTTCAAGTTCTGACCCAGCAATATGCAGGTAACTTTTATTATCTTTTATTTAAAGAGTGCCTAAAGCACTGCTAATGGCCTCAGCACTCTAGGAAATTTCTTCTGTAGATTGTCTTGTGCATTTAGCAGCTTCTGGTGATTTTCTTCACCACGTATTTAGAGCAGATTCCAGTTAGCATATGAGTAACATCATGTCAGTCCTAGTTCTTTCGTTCTGACATCTCTCTTGGCTCCCGGTGCGATTTGGCCCCGTTTTCCAAAATGTTGGTCCTGAGTCCAAATGTAACTTTGTGGGTGGTACATTTGTCAAGCCCTAGTTCAGTATTTTTGGACAGCAGTAGCATTTCATAATTCTTTTGAAATGAAAAGAAGAAACGAAGTTAACTGAAAAAAAAATGCAGCTAGATCTAGCTGGGCACAAGCTTGACTTTTCGACTCCCCCCTCCTCTCCCCTCTTTTTCCATTTGGAAAAATAGAGGTGTACGTGGCAGAAGCACTTGACAGGATTTAGGCTCATTCAGAGGAGCAAGTAATAGCGTCTTTGTAACCTGTCTTGTCATGCCCTTCTGGTCACTGAGACCTTCTAGGATGCGGATGAGGAAGGTGGGGAGAAGCGGAGGGTTGCAACCCTATGTTTGAGTTTGTTAAAACAGTGAGCAAGGCTGAATTACGTAGATGGCTGAATAAGGCCATGTTGGCACTAAAAAAGCCAAAAACCCCCTCAGGTTCTCCGTATGTCTGTGTTTGATATACCTACTGCCATATTATATCTTTATATACAGCATGCTCTAAACAGCACAGGAAGGTATAAATGCAACTTTATTACATAAAATCAAGTGAAATAGTCCAGAAGGTTGTAGCCTGTGTGAAATGAGCACACGTACAAAGTACAGGAGGTTTTGTAGGGCATAAATCAAAATGAACTTCATAGCTTGCTTCCTTCCTTCTCCCCAGTGCAGTTGCTGAGCTGCTAGCTGAAAAGCTGTCCTTCGTCCTTCTCTTGCAGCAAACTGCACGCTCATATATTATTCATTCTGTTTCACTGGTAATGCATGGACGTAGGTACTTTTCTGGAGTGTCTCAGGTTGCTTTGCTGTGTCTGTGCCAGCCCCACTGCTGCGGTTGCAGTTCTGGGCATTGTTTTTTCAAGCGCTGATAATTTTCCAAGCAATAGCAACATCAACAGAAAAAGCATGTTTGTGATGAGTCTTGACACCCAAGTTCTGAGCCCAAGAGGGGATTTGCCGTGAGAAACTACAAAACAAATCACTCTATTCCTCTGGTCCTCCCTTAGTCACATAGCTTCAGGAGGTCATAGGCTAGCCAGCTGCCCTTCCTAATCTGCTGATGAAACAAGTTAGCTTCAGCCCTTGCAACATGGCCCCTTCCAGCATCCTTGCACTGTCTTGTCATAGTTGAAGGCCCCAGGGACGATGGTCCTTATGGTGGTGCCACAAAAGATGCTGGACTCGGCAATGAGGACCGTTCTTTTGAAGGACACTGGCCTAAATAATGCATTTTTACCCCTTGTTTTTTCCCTTCTTCCTAAAGCGCAGTCAGTGTGAGGTGCTGTGCAGGAGAATATAAGGAAGGAGGGGAGAGAGGGAGGAAAATTTGGTCCTTGTTTTTGGCCACTTACAGGACAATGTAAAGTGAGAGCTTTGGTCTTAAATATTTGTAGTTACTTTGCAGATAATATAGTTTGTGGGTAAAGAATGGGTTTGCTTTTTCCTTTAAAAAGGAGGTTGCGAACAGTTAAGTCACATCAACTTAGTCATGTTTGTTACTTGTAACAAACATGCACAACAACTTGAAAATACAGTAGGAATGGTTTCCTTGTTGGCCTTGTGGTTTCATTAGTCATTTGACTCTGATGCCCAACATGGACTCAGCTGATACTTTTTTCTTTTTACTTGGTGTCAGAGCACAACTGGCTCTATACAAGCAATAGGAAAGAGTTCAGACAGGGCTTCCTGCACCGTGGGTCCAGCTGGAAGCTCTGGGACATGCTCACAAGCGGTCAGGGATGGTAAAATTCCTCCTCTGCATTCAAACCAGCATATCCAAGATGGTGAGTGAAGCAGAGACATCAGCTATTCCCCATTGGAAATAAAGGAAGAAACATGAGCAAAGTCCCTGACTCACTCATCCTTCCCAACAAAGCACTATTCCAGGATTTAAACATCAGGGAAGTATTATCCTGTGGGCTACTTGTAGTGATGTGTGCCTTTTTGTTTGGTTTAAGAGCTAGTCTGTTTCCCCTCCTCAGTACACAATGCCATTTAAATGCCTTCTCTGTATTATCTGTTAGAGGTATGCCCAAGTATCATGGTTATATACCCAAGATGGTCCCCCATGAAGCACCCACTGTGTTTTGCAAATCTCACCTGGTTCTGAGGTGAAATCCTGGGATTTCACACATAGTAATGTTTTGTAGTATGGGAGAAAAGTCCTCCACTACTGTTTCTTCTTAGCATTTTGGTTGCTTTTTCTTTTTTTTCCCCCCTCCCCTGACACCCAAAACCTAATATGGGCCTTACCTGTGGTTACTGGCTTATGTAAAGGTGAGGCTTAAATATCTGTGCTACTTTCTTTAAGTCTGAGGCATGCCTAGGTGATGCAGTGTGTGTACCTATGTAATACAACAGCATTTATTGATCCCAGGTCTATGCCATATTTTGGTGAAGCAGGGGGCAGCTCGATTACAATATAGGATTTCACCCTTTATTTTTAATTTCCTGCTGGTTTGTGTCACAGCCTTCATGTTGCTTAAACCTGATCGAATGCGAGTCCCTGGAGCTCAGGCAGCCAGCCCGGCTGGAGAGCCATGGGGCTGGCTGCTTTGGTGGGGAGCGTTGACTTGTGTGTTCAGGGGACGATTTTGGTTTCCCCCCCGAGGGCTGGGGGCAGGGGTGGGCTGGGAGGGAAGGACAACATGCAGGGAAGGGCTGGGGAGGGACGATTTTGTGTTATGAAGGGAAGTGTGTCCCTGTGAGGTGATGTACTTTAACAAAGAGGCTCCTTGGCACCTCAGCTCGATCATGTGTTACACAAACCAAGGGACTCTACAGCTTATGGGAATGACAGCCATCTATTTTTTTATATTTTTTTTTCTTTTATTTCTCATTGGCAAAATTTCTCGCCTTCTCACCTCATCAGTGTCAACAGCTGGATGTGTAAAAGGTAGAGTAACACAGGCATGTGGTAAACAGAATCAGAGCATGAGTGTTTACTTCCCTTGTCTCTTGGCCATGGGAAAACTGCTGTGAAATGTGAAATCTCTGACAACCTTGACTGTTGCAGTCAAGGTCAAATGAGCACTAAATATCCTTCAGCACGTGAAGCTTGTCTTGGTTTAAGTGGTCCTGAAAGGTGAGAACAGGATCTCGGAGCTGTTTCACACTTTGACTGTGTACACCTCCTGTCATGGCTCACCGTTTCACGTTAACAGTGTGAATCTGGTCTTTGGTTAGCTTCTCAGTGGGTCTGGGGGTGGGGTTTGTGTTTTGTTTTCCTGGGGGGTCTTTTTATGACACTGTATTAGGGTATAGCTGCAGCCACAGCCAACGATATCTTACCTAATTAGGGTGTTATTCCAGTACACCTCTTATCCCTTGCAAACAATAGGAGTAGCTTGGCATGTTAGATATGTCCCCGTGTTCACTTTTCCTTTTGGTGAAATGGATGATTCTTTAGAGAAAGTCTTTCCACAGAAGAAGAAATTTACATCTTGGTCCCTAGGAAAAATAATGATTTGTTTTGTTTTGTTTCGGGGTTGTTTTTTTTGTTTTGTTTTTTAAATCACAGCTGCTTGTTTCAGGGCACTGGGTCACTAATTGAGTGCAAGCTTTATAAATGTTGTTTGTCCTTCCCCCACAGGGCATACAAAACCATTGAGGAAGATGACTTGAAGTTTCCCCTTATATACGGAGAAGGCAAGAAGGTGGGCACATTTGCTTTCCTCAGACCAAAGGAAGAAGGAATTCTGTGCTGTTTACCACTCGGTTTAGCCTGTGGCAGTCCAGTGTTTTCCACTCAGTATCTCTATTTTATCGTTTTGACAGCTTGAAAGAATATCTTGGTTCTGTCATAAATCAGTCTCGTGTCTGGGGGGCTGCGGGGAGAGCTCAACATACTAAAAAGCATTTTTATAGCAAACATAGTCATTTGCTGTTCAGTTTGCTTTTGTTTTTCTTTCACTGTAAGTAGACTGCAGTGACACAGTCTTAAATAATTGACTTAAAACGTACCTTGTTTCGTTGTAAAATATAACTAGGCTGGATGAAGATAGCAAAATACCTCACGTTTGCTGAAAACAAAGCAGGAAGATATTTAATAAAATTTAAAGCACTTTGAGATGCAAACCCCTAATTTAGGAAGAGGGGGGATCAGGGCAGGATTTGGGAAGTGTAACACGCCTTAACCGTATCTTCTTCAGCTAGTGTACATGAACTCACTGTTGAGTTTTTCTAATGTGTGAATGCTGATAGTTTTTCTTGAAGGGGGGAAACGAACCATTCTGTTTGGGTGTTCTTTGTTTCCAGCTCTGTGATTAAGAACAGTGAGATCATTAGTGCTGATCCCAGCAAGCTTAGCTGGATGCAGCAGTAGGATCAATATAAGGACGCAGTGGTGTCAGTTTGCCGATATTGGTATGCTCGCTGTGTTTCTAAATAGTGCTCCCCTGCTGCATTAGGTTCTTATCTCAGTGCAAAAATACACGCTCTTCAAAATTAGTCCAAGTTTTGAAGGTTCAGACCTGCAGCTTATCTCTGAATTTGGTTAGGTTTATAATTATTTGCAAAATGTTTCATGCACATCTTTTTAATTTACTTTCTTATTGCCTTGTGGAGCCAGGGGTTAGTGAGGCAAAAATAATTTTGAGTCAGTTACTTGCTGTTATTGATGCTGCGAGCTCTCTTGTTCAGAAGCTGCTGCATCTAAACTAGAGTTGGGGGAAACGATACGCAGAGAGCAAGGTTCTTCGTGAGGCGTTTCTACCTGGTCAATCTCTGGACAAGCATTAATGAAGAAGAGCCCAGGACCTCTTGGGAAACAGCTCGTGTTGCAGAGGAAGGTGCTTGGGGAAGGAAGTGGTAGACCTGAGATAACAGCAGACCTGTCCTAGACTGGCTCTCCACAGAGGATAGCACTGTGGTCAGTGCCACTGTCACCTGTGTGTTCAGCAATTTAAGGTGGCCTTTAGCACTTTTCCATAGTGGGGGGAATATACAACAGTATGTCAATAGGAAGAGGCCACAGGTTTCTTAGGTGTGTAATTAGGCTGCTCATCCTTCTTATAAAACCTGTTTACTAACAGTATAATTTGCTGAAGGGATGCTGTTGTAGACTGGTGTGGGACAGTGAGGCGACTGGGGTTAGGTTTCCACAGTTCCAGTCCCTTACATGCCCAGGTGGCCACAGTCTAAGAGGGGTGCATGCAGGCTGGGGTGTGGATGAATATGAAGCTTGGAATAATGAGGGAAATGGAGATGACATGAATGTGAAAAGCTTTGAAGTAGATGAGCTGTGTAAAATCTAGAGTTTCTGGGAGAGAAAAGGGAATTCATCCCTAACAGTAGCAGTTACGGAGTAGGAACTTTATCTCTTTCCCTGTTGACACAGTGCATGTAACAAGATTTGGTGCTATTGCTTTTCTTTATTTTCAGGCTCGGGTTATGGCAACAATTGGAGTGACCCGAGGACTGGGAGACCATGACCTGAAAGTGCACGACTCCAATATATACATCAAACCTTTCCTGTCCTCATCTCCTGAGGTAAAACAGCCAAGGCTCAACTATCTGATTTGTGGGAGAGAAACAAATACACTTAGTGTGCTTATTTGTTCTTCCCAAATTGTCCATTCTGATAGTGGTCCAATCCAGGTAACATGCTGCTCTTCCCCACCTCACCCCCTAGTCTGTATTGATACCGAGGATTGTTCTGGCCCAGGTGCAGAACCCTGGACTTGCTTTTGTTGAACCTCATGAGGTTCACCTGGGCCCACCTCTCCAGCCTGTCCAGGTCCTTCTGAATGACATCCCGTCCCTCTGGTGTACTGACAACACCACACAGCTTGGTGTCGTCTGCAGACTTGCTGATGGGGCTCTCAATCCCTCTGTCTATGTCGTTGATAATTCCTTCTCACTCCCTGGTCTATGGTTATCCTGTAGCCTCATCATTCTGTCACAAACACCCATCTCTGCTCACCTTCGTGTGCTCCAGCTCCCCTTGAGGCCTAGAACGTGCTGAAGGCCAGGCTGGATGGGGCTTTGAGCAACCTGGTTTAGTGGGAGGTGTCCCTGCCCATGGCAGGAGGGTTGGAACTCGATCATCTTTAAGAACCATTCTATGATTCTGTGCTGTCTAAACAGAAGCTGATGTAAATCTGTGTTCTCCAGAAGGGAGCACTGGAAGTCTTCCATGGTAGCGTAGTATCCCGTGTGTTACACGGAGGATACCAGGTCAGCTCTTAAGCTGGAAAATGCCAAGCGCGATTGGAAGAGTGCTTTATGCTTCCATCTGTCTGCCCCTTCACCTCCAGTTCTTAATTCTTTGTGATGATTTTGTGCAAACACCCAATAATGGCAGGAATGACAGTGTGCATTCCCAAATGATGGCATAACAAAGGGATTATGCAGTATTTGTGTTAGAGATAGTCTTAAATGCCTCCATCATTTTGACTTGACTCGTCACAAACAATTCCAGTTTTTGACCACCAGAGACCTTGCAGTGAAGGATATCAAGCCTTCCAAAGGGATTTGAATGCATTGTTAACAAGAAACATGCAAAGCTTGCTTTTTTTTTTGCCCTCTGTAACTGCTTTCCTGTTCCTGTGTCAAGGAACAGACACATTTTTTTATAAAATATTAAGCAAGGGCAAACCATCTGATGACAGCACAAAAAGAGGCGGCTTTGCTTCCATGGCCCAAATGCTAAGAGCCGTCCACTGCTGGAGTTTTAAGCATACCCAGTATTTGACCTTGAATTTATTGCTTTTTATAGCAGTGTAAGAGACAAATGACACAATACTGCTAGGAAGGAACCAAATTACTAAATTTACCTTGCCTAGAACATCTTCGAGACTTTAAAAATTTGCTGAAAGATTCTGGCCCCGAGGAAAAGGGGGAGATCTACAGACAGCCCCTTCTTCCTATTTCCTTGCTGTCAATCTAGTACCTTCCTTCTCCCGCCTTTGCATGCATGACATCCCTCACCTGGGACCTGCTCCTCTTCTCCTCAGCCAGGCAGGCAGCAGCTCTGCCCTCATCACGGTGATGGATTTGTTTAGTGCCAGCGAAATGATGCAATTCTACCTATTTATTTTTCTTTCTGGCATGCTGAGACCCAGCGTTTCTGGGGTACGTAATGGCTGCAGCACAGTATCTCAGCAGTATCATCTCTGCCAATTGCCGCTGCAGTATTTGTCTGTGTGTATAAACCAAAGCTTCTCATGGGCTTTTCTGATTTGCGTGGAGTGTGTCTGTACGTGTTTGAATTCTGGAATATGACATCCAGTTCATATGCTATCCACGTTTCAGGATCTCTTAACTGCTTCGCAAAAGAGAAGCAAAAATTGGCTTTGTTTCCATATTCCCTTCACAGCTAAATTCAGCAGAAATGTACGAGGGCAGGAGGAGGAAAGACAGAGCACCAGCCACCTCCATTTAGAGATACTGGCAAAAAGAGCCCTGAATATTATTAGGAAGTAACATATGTTACAACTGGCTTTCCATTGCGCCTCCTCCTCTTAATCATCTCTTCCTTCTCTTCCCAGAGAGATCCCCAGTGCTTTATCTCCTGGTGTTTTTCCCTGATTTGTTCTGTCCATACGTGGACGATGCACCTTGCACAGAAACCAGCATTAAAGAACAATGTCTTTATGCTGCCATCTGGGAAGTTTGGCACTTGGGAGTAAAGGCAGTGGCGTCAAGCAGCAGTCATATTTGGCCCTCATGCAGCATTGGATTTCAGATTGTTTATATAGAGGTAGGGAAGCACAATGTCTGGTTTCCAGACCTGGAAAAGGGGAGGCACAGGAAATTAAGGCGCACAGTGAGTCGTGACAGGGGGGGGATCCAAGTCCTCTGGCTTCTGTTTCTTTGCCCTAATTACAGCGTCCTTTCCCGAGTTGGGGGAAATGTGGGGAGTTTTCAGAATATTTTACCTGCAGCGTGACAAAGCTCTGGTATGCCACCAAAATTTAGCTGAAGGAAAGGTAGGCATCCCTGAGACTACATCCAGAAATAGGCATATGAAAGTAATTTAAGGGTGGTGTGAAATGATACTTTGATAGAGTGCCAGGCAATGGGAGGAGAAGTCATGTAGCCAAGACTGACAAATGTAATCAGGATTCAGTGGCTCAGCTGTTACGAGACCAGATTTGGAGGACTTCTGCAGGTTGGTGAGCTCTAGAGAATTGAGCCTTTTATAATGAACTGGAGTAGCACAAAGCAGGCAGGCCATGGCTGAGGCTCTCTGGCATGGAATTAAATATTTATTTTTCCTAATGGAACAGTTCATCTGAAAGCTTTCAGCAGGAAATTCTGCTTTTTAAAGCTCAGCAAGATCTGCCTTGTTGCAGCTGAAAAGCAGAATTTCATCCTGAAATTTTTCAAACAGCGGCTCGGCCGTTTGATAGGAGAGGTGTGGGTCTCACGGCAGCGTTTGGCTCTTGCCAGTGATGAACCTGAAGCCAGCCACAGCAAATGATAAGAAGGTAACGAAGGAGAATTTTTCTCCTTCCATTACATTAGTAAAATCCTTCTGACAACTCCACATATACGTCAAAGGAGACTGTTTTAGATTCGCATCTGCCTTCTGGAGAAATCTTTAGGAATTACACCATTTAAAGCAAGGCAAAGACTTGGAGAACTACAGTGTGATCAAAGGGAGTCAAGGTGGTTTCAAGTAGCAAACATCACACTTCAGTGGCATGAAGTCCTTCAGGGTTATGTCTACCAGAGAATTAAAAAAAAATAAAAATATAAATGCAGTAGATGGTCTTGCATGAGCACTTTGATTTCTCAGAAAACGTTTGAGAAACTGTTCTGCATCACAGGTTATTAATATAAAAGATATGAAGCTACAGACTAAGTGGAAAGTTGGCACAGTCTACTGGAAATTGGCTAAAGGGCAGGAAACAAAGGGTGGCAGTAAAAAGCTAAAAGGAGATTAATTGGTGAGTGCTGCAGGGAGCAGTGTTGGGACCCGCTTTTTATTATTTACATATAAATTACTTGGAGGGTGGTATTGAAAGATCTCGTCGTTTGCCAGGGAAGCTGTGCTGGATAACACTGCGCATAAAAAGGGACGATACAATTAAGAAAGGGCTTAATTTATTGAAGTAGGGGAGTTGATCAATAGTGCAGGGGAGTGAATGTGGGCTGTTGTTTGGCTGGAACCCCCCCGGGGGCTGGTTGCTGAGGAGCACCTCAGGTGGCCGCGGCCCCGCGGCTCCCTCTGTTGTGATTGGGTTTGGAGCTGCAGGGACTGGCCTTGGCTGCCTCTTAAAAACCAACCTGGCAAACAAGCCCCAGCGCCTTCGCAGAGCCACTGTGGTCCCTTTCAGCAGCCAAACGCAGGTTTTGTCCGGTGGGTAGATGTGTTTGAAATGTAAATATAAAAGCAGCCCACCTGTTTGTTCATTGCTTGCCCAGAGCATTTTTCTCGGCGCTCTTGACTACGCGTAGGTGAGCGACATGAGAAGCAAATATCTGGACTGAAGAAAGGCGTTATGTGACAAACTGCATAACGCGTGTTGAGAGGGATGATGTGTGTGGCTGTGCTCTGGAGGTGTGCATCTGCTGTTACCTATCAGCACGGATCTGCAAGTACCACTCAGGGTGAAGTGTAGTGTGTAACCCAGTGCTTATTGTCCTGGGCGCCTGTGCTACCGGCGTTCTGGTGCTCCTTCCTTATAGTTGGCTTTTTACATTTTCTGGCTACTAAAGTCAGGTTTAGCTCATTAACAGGTCAGCTGCCATACATCAAGAAAGAACATCAGAGGATGGTAAAAGTACGGGGTAATGGTTTTAAATGGAAAGAGGGGAGATTTGGATTAGACACTAGTAAGAAATTCTTTTCTGTGAGAGTGGTGAGACACTGGAACTGGTTGCACAGAGAAGTTACTGATGCCCCATTCCTGGAAGTGTTCAAGACCCATAAAATATAAAATCAGTGATTGCTTTTCTTTTTTTCTTTATTTTTTTTCCTTTCCACTAAAACTAAACATTTTCTTGGTAAAATGATCCATTCCTAGTATTGCTCTAGCAAAGTGCTACACCAAGGATTTGGACCTTTTGACCTATGGATTGGCTGAAAGTAGCTTCAACAAGGTTCCTCTCCACCCCAGTGCCACTCCCCAGCCAGGCAGGTTTGTTCATTTCAGGAGGATTCAAATCAATGATGTGTGGTCCTGGTTTCCTGCCTTTGTCCCCACCACTGCTGCAAAAAAAGGCTGTTGTGGTGTAATGTGTACTTTGCCTGGATGGGAGAGCCATGGTAGAATCATAGAATTGTCTAGGTTCAAAGGGATCTTTCAGACCATTGAATCCAACCGTCAACCTAACACTTCACCTGGTGGGCCTGTTTTTTCCTAGTGCTGATGTTTGAAGCTTGGTTGTTCCTACAACAAGATTCTGGGTGTGTCTCTGGGCATTAACTGTGGTGCTTTCTCAGATATTTGCCTGTACCCAAGAGATGGGACCAGAACACGTGCTGCTTGTTGATGGCTGCGTTGGCTAATTTACCCCCCACACCCTGGTCATTTCTGAGTTGAAACTGTGTGCTGTTACAGGCTGAACTGAATTTTGGGGAAAGGGGACTATGACAACTACTGGTTTTTGTGCAGCGGGCTTGAGAGGAGAGCTGTGCTGCACATGGGCATCTTTTCTATAACAATATTCCCACTCAGTCTGCATAAGGAGATATGCTGTAATGAAGAGAGTATCGTTCCTTGACTTTAATCCTCCCCAAAGTCCTTATTCAGCTGCTACCTTAGATAATGAAGCGAAGGTTACATTTTACAAATGACCTTCTTGTGCTTTTGAGTGAAAGGCGAACAAGTAAGGATTAGCAGGCAGGCCTAGGTAACTTTTTTTTTTTCCTCTGGTACTGGTTGCAGTCCCATAAAATCATAATTACATTAAAAGGTCCAGGCATTTTATGTGCACTGCCTGCTCTGTGGCTCCTAAAGGGAGAATGCATCAGGAGGGAGAATAAAACAGCTCGTATTTTCTGGTTATGCCAAGTACTTGTCCCGACACATTTCCCGACTGCGGCTGCTGTTAGCGGGGCCCGAGGCCGGAGCGGGGTGCGTGACGAGGTGCACCGTTCCCAAACTTGAGTACAGATGATCATTTCCTCCCCTCTGCCCTGCCAAGGCTGTCACACTTCTTTCAAACTGCGGTTGTTGCTGTGGTAATTAAAGTGCTCGGGGAGCGCTTCCTAACGGCTCCCCACCGCAGCCTGGGAGCTGCAGGCGGTTTGTCAGCAGCCTGTGCTGGAGGGGGAGTTACACCCAACTAAAGGCTCGTTTTCAAACACTTACCGTGACATTTGCTCATATTCTGGCTCACCTGACGGCCTGCCCTCCCCCACCCCTGGTGTCTGCCCCCCGTGCTCCCAGCCTCGTTGGGAAGAGGATGGTGACGTTAAGGAGGTGCCAGGAGCAGTCGTCAGCCTGACTGATGAGGTGAAGCCAGTGGGTGTTTTAATAGCGTGGATAACCTTGGGGGGTTCGCTTCTGTGCAGATCTTGAACTGGTCTCTACCCACTGGACTCCTTACAGACAGATGTAACTGGCAGGTAGATAGTTTATCTTCATTTCTTCAAACTACTCGCTTGCTCAGGTGTAATTCTTCTGCCTCGGGTCTAGCAGAATGAATGCGACGCCTTCTGCAACACAGGCATTTCCGAACACGTGCAGTTCAGCTGGCAGAGTTAAATGGATCTGGACAAACAGTGAAAACAATTATTTGTGAATATTTTATTAGAAAATATCAAAAATTCATCAAATAAATTATTCAGCTCCCATATAACTGGTCCTGCAAGTGATAGAGAAGAGCCTCGTGTGCCAGACAGGGCTTCTGGGTGGGGGAGGCTTTGAGCACTGCTGGCAGCAGCCCAGTGCTTTACAGCCTTGCTCAGGAACACTTCCATCCTGGCACTTGAGCCACAAGGGTTGGGAAGAGTTGCTGGCTCGAGGGCTAAATTGGAGACAGACCCCAACAGTGCTGTGGGAGAGGTATGTCAGTGCAACGCCTCACAAACAGGTCTGGCCATCCCTTCATGAACGTCTCTTGGGTTTTATTTGTTTTAGGTAAGAGTCTATGACCTCCTGCAGTACGAGCATGGGCCGGATGATGTCCTGATTCTAGCTACTGATGGACTCTGGGATGTGCTGTTAAATGAAGAAGTGGCAGAAGCTGTCACTAACTTTCTACCAAACTGTGACCCCGATGATCCCCACAGGTTTGTGCTCACCTCTGACTTTCTGGCTTCTCCATGGAAGTAAGAGTGCTTTTTTGGTAGTGTGGTTTTGTAGAAAGTATGATATGAGTAACATTTAGTAAAGATGCAGCACTTAAAAAAAGACATTTTTATAAATTGGATGAAGCCTCTACAGCAAATGTGGGGGTTTGGTTGGTTGTTGTTTTTTCTCTGTTGTAACTTGGAATTGCCTGCTTTCAAAGGAAAAGTCATGGGGTCACACTATCTTCACATGGGATCTATTTGGTTGCTCTACTAGCTCCTGTGGAAACTGTAAGAGGCTAAGGTCTTAGAAGAACATGGCAACAGGTCTCTGTCTCCAGCAGTTTTCCACTCAACTCTCCTCTGGATAGTCCTGTAACACTAAAGTTTGTTTCTCACTAGGACATAATTAGCCAGTGTCTCCCTCTCACTTGTATGTATGTATGTATATACATTTAAATACTGCACAGTGTGGTTCCCACTCATCCTGGTCATGCTGTGACCTTTAAGTCCACCTTCATAAGGTGATGCTCAGTGCTACCAGCTTCAGGACAAGTGTGATGACAAAATAGGTGGAAAGTCTGGCTGTTTCATCCAGTTGGATTCTGTTTCATTTCACAATTTTAACCTACCTCATCGTCTTCCTTTTCCGGTCTTCATCACCTCTTAGTTAATCAGTTGCTCTCTTTAAAACATACCATCAAGCAGATAAACAAGTTCCCAAACAACTAGCTAAAGCACTGCCTTGAGTGGGTCCACCAGTCTGCTGCTGATTTCAGTGTCGCCATGAATTAAAACATTACGCTAGAGATCCGAAGTCTCTTGCTTGTAAAATGGAGGACTGTGAAAGTGGAAAGAGCTTTATCCTTCCCTAGGGACTGTTCAGGAAGGGAAGTGTGTGTTGCTCCTGAACTCAGGCCTGGCCATCGCTGTCTTCTGCCCTCGCCCTGGGCTGAGGGTGAGAAAAAGAGCTTTTATGCATCCCCAGTTGGCTGCGGAAAGCGGAGCTTCAGAGGTAGCTCTGGGATATCTTGGCATCCAAGTGAAAACGTGTGGGACGGTGTGAGAGCTCAAGTTACAGTTGTTTAGAAGTGACAACTCTTGGGGGCATGGCGAAACCCATCTCAAAATGCTTGGTGTTTCTCATGTTTCTAAATGGTCATCTTCACGGGGTCAGCCCTGTTCTCCATCAGCAAAGAAGGAAGATAACTGGGACACCATTACAGTCAAATGCATTTTAAAGTGAGAGCAGCTCCAAAGTAACTCGCAAGTGGCATTTAGTTGTCCTGACACTTAAACATGGAATGTAAAGCAACGTTTTGCTGCAAGCACTCAGTCTTCAGGTGAATGAATGGTTAGCATGAAGCTGCAACTGCAATATTTTGACCTTCCCCACCTCCTTGTGCTGAGGAAGAGATGTGGTACGAATGACAGCCAGGGCTGTCTCTACTTCAGCAAGACATGGAAGTGTCTCTGCCCTCCTCTGAGAGATGGAGTGGGATTAGCAAAGGGTCTTTCCAGAGCATCTGGCACTGTGCTATGCAGATATGCCATTAATTTAGGATAGGAGGAGATGACCCACCCAATCTGCTTCCTGTTTAGCACCATTCAGAGGTGCTCGAGACCTTTCACTCTCATTTCTGTACCCCTGAGTCTCCTCTTCCAAAGGCACCTGCCCTGCTGTGTCTCCGTTCTCATCTAGTAATTGGGAAAGGCTGAATCTTCCTGCCATCCTTACTGGCCCTGTTGTGAATACAGGCTGAGTGTGTTGCGTCTGGCTTGTTCCTCTTGGTCTTTCCAAAGCTGGTGATGGCCACCACGTTTGTTGTAATAGGAATGGGAACTCTTTGATCTTTTGACTTCTTAGGAACTTTTCATCCATTATAAAACACTCATAGAAATCAGAGGCACTAAAGGCAAAAAAGGAGATTTTCTTTGTTTCATTTAGATTTGTTTGTGCTGGTCTAGCCCCAGTAATCGTGGGGAAATTGTCCCTGTTTGTGCCAGAGGGAGTACAACGCATGCCAGAACTGGGCCTGCAGTATTATGAGTTAGAACAAACACATTTATTAGTGTTTGACCTACTGGTCTATGAATGGACATCTGAATTGAAAATTAATTTGTTCTTTTAAGTAATTTTGTGCCAGGTCATTTAGAGGCTTACAAATAGTGGCGGCAAGACGTTTCTCATGCCAGCTTACAAAAGGTAATTAGAGCAGTCCCTCATATAGTTTACAATGATATTTATGAAAATTACCTGTGTGGAATTGCTCTTGCTGCTTGGTTGTAAAGAATATTTAAAGGGTTTAAAGTACTGTGTGAGAGGTTTTACGTAATTACTTCACAGTGGTCCAAATGAGGTATAACTAATGAATTTACAATAGCATAGCAGCTCAGACTGTGGAGCTGCGTTCATTCCCCTCACTAGTCAGTGACAGGAAAATCTTGTTTGCCGCATTATCAGCGTTGTGTTTAAAGGCAGTGTTATCCCACAGAATGTCAGGTTCTGTGATGGGTGTAGTGACATAGTCTGTGGTGAGGTGATCTGCTGGAAATGTGAAATCTCCGGGGATGTAGAATACTTGTCAGAACGTTAAGAGACTTGCCCCCTGGGTTTGGTAATGCTGTGGTCTTCTGGAGAACCTACCTGTGGAGCAGACTCTGGATCTGCCTGACCCAATAGCCTACTTATTCCCTGACAGCAGCATATTTAAAAAAAAAAAAAAAAGGTGCTAGAGAGGAAGATTTTAGAGTTGCAGAGTGCTGCTCTCTTACGTAATTAGCTCTTTGAGGGAACAAGATCCCTCCCATTTGAATTAGAAGCCTTTTTATAGCCTGATGGGTAAGAGCTTACAGCCCTCGGCAATGCTCTTGGGACTCTCTCCTGCTGATATTTACTGTCAGAACTGTGAGTGTTTGTTACCCACAGAAAAACATCTTTGAATCCTGTCAAACGTAGCATGTGCCTCGGCGTCTTCAAGTGCAGGGAGAGCAAAGTCCTCGGGTCTGTCTTCATCCAGACATGCAGACACAGCCTCAGGGGATTTGGGCAGTGGGTGATGGGCACAGACTTGATTAGAGAACAGTTCCTCCGTGAGGGATGGGGTGGAGCTGGATTTCTTAGCCAGCTTGTTTCTACGGGTATTGTGGCAGAGAAGAGCATGAAGGGGACCCTGAGTGAAGAACAGGTGGTAGCGACACACCGCTGCTTTTTCCATACATCATCTCTCAGAAGAGGTATGAAGACAGAGGAGCGTGGCTCTTGCCCATTTCCTTCAGCTGCGCTTACACAGGTTTGCCCACTGACCTTGGGAATCTTTTCTTTCTCGTCCTCCCTCTCCTTTCTCGTTCCCTCTCCCTCTCTCTCTCACACTAGCTCAAGATTTATGAGGATGCTGGGGAGTTGCTCCACCTCTGCTGGGTGTGAGAAGATAAGAAGCTGCTCAGACAGCAGCATGTTTCCCCCACTGTCACCATTTCTCCTGCAGTACTTTCACTGATCAATACTGAAAGCTTCAGCAGAGGAAAAAACCCCATATATATTTATTCTTAAAACACAAAAGTTGTATTCCAGCGAGGCTGTTCATTAGGAGGAAGTGGATACTTTAAAACTACTTCAGCAGTTCTCTAACGCTGTCTCGACAGCTGAATCCCAAGTTCACAGTGCTGGAGAATAAAGCCTTGGTAATGGCCTGCTGCTGCTGTTCATCTCCAGGTACAGGAGACTCACCCTGTCTCCCCCAGTGCCAACCTGAACAGCATCGCTTCAGTTCAGCTCTGCACAAGGAGAGGAATATGTTACCTCGCTGCTGCCTTCACCTCTTCCTTCTCCTCTGCTGCGATGCACTGGGTTTCTTGTGTCATTCACAGTCCGTCTACGGGAGGATTTCTGGTTTATTAAAATTCCTTTTATTTTACCTTGCCCTCTCCAAAAGTTAAGCGGCAAAAGCTTTACACAACCAAAAGCAATACTCATTCCTTTTTGATCTTTAGATATGGAGAGCCCTTGTTAATTAGAAAAAAGAGGAAGGCAAAAGTTTTCTCCCAGAGTGATGGGTGTTCTCTTCTCTTAAATTCTGACAATAGCTGAGAAATCCTTGGAAAAGATGTTCTAGCCAGAATTCACTCAGCATCAGACATGCTGTGAATAAATATTCCAGTTTCTCACTTGCCATGTGGAGTCCTTTTGTTCCTTAGCCCTGCATCTGATTTGGGATCTGGAGTGCAAGTATCTTTGTTTTTGTTTTTTCCCCTTAGAAAATAAATTTCATGTTGCATTAGGACAATAGGGGCAGTGTTTCTTGTTACATTCTCCCATTACACCCCGAGGTCGTTGGTGCAGACTTTTCTGGAGTCTGTGGACAGTGTGCAAGTGTGTGTTAGAGTTCATGCCTTGGGCCATTCTCTTATCACTAAAAGTACATCTGTCAAAACCAGTGAGGACTGGAGATTTTATCACTCAGTGCCATTAGGTGCAGGGGGTGCACTGCTTCTGTACAGCGTTACTTGATTTTCACCTCAAACCTTATGGGGAGTCAAGTGTTGGTTTATTTACACTGAAGAAATCTTTCTAGTAGAGCAGATAAATCTATCCCTGGTTCTAAGGATTTGAGTTTAAGTTGCCAAAATTGTAAAAACAGAACATAATTGGGGTTTTTCTCTTCTTTTATCCCCAGAGAATGGATAAAGTCTCTACTGATAGAAATTACCATTTAATAATGCATTCTCTAGTGAAAATTTCTGAAGTTAGAATGGTCCTGGCTACTCACTTATAAACTCTTTGGGTTTCTTTCCCCTCTACTTCTGATCAATGGAGATACTGTTCTTTCCTGTTCCTCAGATGGGATCTGGGCAGATCATTTCTTGCCAAGGATCATCCCTAGAAAAAGGTGTCTTGAAATGGAAACCCTTCTTGTTCTTCCTGGCTTCAGGGAACCACAGAGATGTGCTTTCCTTCTGGTGTCCTGTGTGTTTGGCTTCATCATCTTGAAGGTTGATACTTAATGCTTCAAATAAAACACAGGCAGGCACAATACTGAACTGGTTTTTCTTGTCAGGCTTTAAACTGTCTGATTAATTTTTAATTATCAAATCATAGAAAAGCTTGCCTCCACCCAACCAAATTCAAAACATCTCAGACAGGTGTTGGACTGATGAAGAAAAACTCATGACATTAACTGTTAACCCATAATGAGATTTGTTTCAGAGGAAACTTCTAAAGGAGTGCACAGATGTGTTGATCTGGTAACAGCGGGTAAAACAATAAGGGAGAACGTGTCTGACCACGTGACGGAGCTCTGTCATGTACCTCCTTTTGGACTCTGACACCTTCCTGCCCCCAAGCATCATCTGTTACTTTTTTCAGGACAGAAAATAACTCCCATAAATCCAATGCCTCTTGGCTCAGCACAGGCTGGGAGTTTTGAAGCAATGTCAAACTTGGGTTTTTCACTAAATTAAGTACTTGACAACTCACATTCACACAGTTTTCCTTGAACTCATAAAGGTGAAAGGACTGTGGGACTCTGTTAAGCTGGCTGTATTAACTGTAACTTTCCTTTTCCAGCTTCAGAATAAAAGATGTTTAAAATCATTCTTACAGTTAGGGAAAACAGACAAGTTAGGCTGTTTGGTTTAAAGTGTAATTTAGATTTTATTTTTAGTGCTCTGTTAGTTTCAAATCACTTTCTTCGTTACGGTTTGTCTCTGCCACCCATGCTTACCTTCAGATGTTTCAGTCCCCAAGTGTGTAGTTTTCCAAGAATAAGTAGTGTTATTTTGGGTCCTCGGTTTTTTCAGACTACTTCTGGAAAGCAGATTTGTTAAGGCAAGTGTTCTAATGTTTTTCTGAAAACTTGTGAAGCCGAGCACCCAAAATGATAGGTGGGTTGTTTTGATCGATCAGTGCCTGTCAGGTACCTTCAGACTCTGCTGCAGGAGCTGTCGTTGAACTGGAAGGGGTTGCTTTGTGATTGTGCCGTGGTCTGTGTTTCGAAAGCGCTGGGAAGCTCGTCCTGGAGGCTGCCAACAGTAAATCTGTCAGGCTGTGAAACCTGCTTCCCTCCTCCTGCAGACGAGCACTCCCTGGCTGTCTCTGCCCTTCCCACAGGTACACGCTGGCGGCGCAGGACCTGGTGATGCGGGCCAGGGGCGTGCTGAAGGACCGGGGCTGGCGAATATCCAACGACAGGCTGGGCTCCGGGGACGACATCTCTGTCTACGTCATCCCTTTGATACACGGGAACAAGCAGTCGTGAGAGTAGCATCAAGAGTGGTCACAGGACGGGGATCTTTCTGGGGAAGGGCCTGTAAGAGACAATATGTTTTTGGTGATCTGACCAGGACACTTGCAACTGATGTAATCTATTGAAAACTAATGCTGGAGGGGTATTCTTCTGCCCGAAAGGTAGGGCTCTGCACATATACTGTATATGATTAAAGATAACCCTTAAGATTACAATTTCCCTATAGAAATGGTTTTGGTGCTTAACAGGAATGGGATTTAAATGCTGCTAGCATATTATGGATTCTGCCGTCCCTCCAGGTGGGGAATTACTTATTTTCTTTCTCCGTTTACCATGTAGCTTGGAAGAGCCATTTCAGTTGTGAAAGTAGAAGTAGGTATCAGAAGCCAAGGAGGCTCCTGAAATCTACCCCCAAATATTCAGAAGGTTACTTGGGTCACATCTCATTTAAAAAATACCTATATATACACATATATGAGACTCGAGAGTTTTCTTCTTTCCAGAAGTTGCATTCGTGACTGACTTATGGACAACTTCAAACTTGTGTAATCCTTCGAGCCCCCATTTTCCTCTCCTGTCTCTTCTTCAGTAGACTATACTCCTGTATTTTAGTAGGAAAACTGAAATTGTTTCCATTGTGACTATGCCTGTTTACTGCAGCTAAGACAGCCACCTGCAAAATTGTCCAGGAGAAATAGCTCACAGTCCTGTATGGCAAGATTTATTCTGGTGTGAGGAGTTATTTGTCAGGATTCCCTGTTGTGTGTATACCATGATTATACAGAGCACGCAAACTCAGATTGATGTGATGTTTACCTGGAGGCCATGGTTTCTTTGGGATCAGAGATTTTCATTCATTGAATGGTTCTGCCTGCTTTATCCTGTTGAAAGGATCCCTGACCGTACAGCTTTTGCATCTGTTGGGATTAGGTAAATATATTTGTGCTCCTGAGTGTATTTTTTAATTGGATTCCTACTTGGAACGCTGGTAGCGTCCTCGTCATCAATTTGGGTACCCGGATAGTGATCTATTTAAAAGGCGTTTCACTTCTTCCTGCCTCACTTATTATTCAGTGTACCTTTGCCTGCTTGACTTGGTGACCAGAAAGTGACAGCTTGTAACTTTGTCCTCTTGGGATCGAGGACGGTAGTCAAGGATCAAAGATCACTGTGATAGGTACAAGCCTTTGGGTAGCTTCAGCAGCTTTTTTTTTCTTAGCAGTGATGAATCAATTTAAATAAAGAAAATGCGAGTAAAGCATTATCAGGGTGAAAGTGATAGTCCAAGAGGGAAACAAGTGAGCAGCTTAACGTGGCCACCTGTTCTCAAGCAGACAGCTCTCTTACTTCGTTGGCAGAAATTGAAGGAAAAACCAAATCAGGAGGCTCTAGCATATTGGCAGGGATATTGGCTGGGGAGCCAAATTCAACCTGACTTGCCCCCAGTGCCACATTCTGTTGGAGCTGTGGGTCTGGCTTGCGTTTCTTGGCTAGCCAAAAGCCAGGGGGCTGACATGATTGTAGGGCACTAGCGAGGCAGCTCACAAGTGTTGTGTCCTTTCTGAAGGAAGAGGAGGATGCCGTGCCCTTTGCAGACTCTCTCCTGCCAGGCATGGCCAAGAGCTTGCCAGTTTTGTAATGTATAATGTGCTACGTAAACACCAGGCAGCACCCGTGGGGTACAGCCGCCCAGGTGCTTTATTTGATTGCGTCTAGAAGTACGTGTGCAACGGTCTCAGTGGGTCTGAACCCCCCTGGCTCTAAATCTCTAGACCGAGTAGGAGTTTCAGGTTGGGAGGGGGCAATGCAGAGTGTGTAATGGCTCAAACGTGCAGCAAACTGCATGGTTTTAGCCTGAAAACTCTTCCATGCATTCCCCGGTGCCTGCATGTGATAAAGCTGCGCAGAACACAGATGTTTTATATTCTAGAGCTTCAGCATAAATCAATGGCGTATCTGATTATGTGTTGTCATGCTTTATCTATTCTTTCCTTATTTTTTTTTCCTTTACCTCTTTCTGTATGCAGCTGGGTGAAAAGAGAGGTTTGGAGTCTGAACATTTTTCATGTGGCCCCTCATATGTTTTAAAGTTTAAGCAAGAGATCTTTTCTTGCACTTTTTTTTTTTTTTTGGCCTAATAAACTTGTAAACATGCTTTTCATGCTCTGTGTAACTCCTGTTGTCTCTTCACAAACGCAGTTGTGTAGTCCTCTCGCCATTCAGATCCTCTTTCACAAAGAAACTAATGCTGGTGATTCCAGTGGAGTCGTCTGAACAGCAAAGAACCCGGTGCTAGCTGGTACCAACTCTAACCCTGAGTCAGGTATTTCGGTGCCCATGTGTTGTTAATCTTCATTATTTGGTAACACTGTGTCAACACACACACCAGTCATTATAAAACCACTGAGTACAGTGTGGTGGAAATGAATTTCCAGTGCAGCACTTGCCAAAATTTAAAAGTGTAATTTCAAGGCAATGAAAAATGCACCTTCTTGTTCGGGGTGTTTTCAAACGTACCCCTGGAGAGATGGGTTAGGAGAGTGCACCACTTGGTGGGGGCAAACTGGCTGGTGATGTCTCATAGCAAAATCTCCTGGGCTTCATGAATTGGCCTCCAACATGTTTGTTGGCCACCTGAGGTATTGCTGCCAGTCACCCTGCTGCTCTGCAGTGGCTGTGCCCAGGTGGAGCTGCATTAGCTATCACACCCTCTCCTGGAAAGGGTGCAAGTACGGTATCAACAATTAATACCAATTAGCATCAATTCATAAATTCTGGGAACTTTAAAGGATAATAAGAAGCTTCCTACTCAGATGTATGTGACTGAAACTATGCTTTTTGTTTTGCTTTTTCACAAAGTATCTGTTTCACAATGGCATGCTTGCCTCCCTGGAGCATCTCTGGTGCATCTCCGATCTGCTGCGTTAGTGTTTGGGCTTTCACCTCTCTCTGCTTTCACTAGGAGCTTCCTACCTGCCCGCACTGCGGTCTGTGCTGCTGCAAGGCGTGGTATAAATACGTATCCACACCAAAGCCTCGTGGAAATAGGGGGCAGGAGTCACTTCTTGGAGAGGTATTGTGTGAGAGGCAAAAAGAATTAAAAGCATTTCTGATTTCCTTCATAGGTTGAATTGTTTTGGGAGTCACAGCATTAGAAACCACTGATGGCAGGGAGGATCCATGGTGCACAGACCCATTTTTCAGGTAGGCAGGGGATGGGTATTGCCATGTGCAGGCTTGCAGCTGCTCCAGGGCTCAGTGAAGCTCCTGCCTTAGGAGATCCAGCTTCCCGCCTCAAACTGGAGCAAGGTAGGCACCAACTCCAAATTTTAGATCCTTGGCACATCATCTTAGTTACTGCGTGATGCCGGCAGCACCGTGGGTTGGGGTTTTTTGCTGGTGAAGTTCCCTTTGTATCCAAAATTGTTTAAGCCTCAGTTGCAAGGAACTTACATCTGTAACTCGTACTGCTCTTGCGCAGTGCTGTGTCCTTGCCTGTACCTGGACGGGGCTTAGAAAGTCAGGCAAGTTCCTGTCCTTGGCCAAGGGCATGGAAAGGAAACACTGCGCCATACAGTTCGGGTCAGCTGGTGGTGCAGTGCAACACTGTCTTCTGCTGCCTAGGCCAGCAGAAGTTTCTAGAAACTTGAAACCAAGAAGCTTCTACCATTCTCCTGTGAATACTGTTGCAGAAGGTAGCACAGCAATTTCAGACATTTCTCTCTTGCACTACAGTTTAATTTGATGAAGAAGGTAGTTAGAAATTTCATTTACACCTTAAGTGAGGCACACAGCTGTCTCTTGGTGTGTTGATACAATGACGCTTCCTTCATGAACACAAAAACATATTGTCTGAGAGGACTGATGTTCAGTGGCCTCGTGCTGGAAAGAGATCTATTATTTGTTTTCATTAATTCTTAAAAAACAACAGGGCTAAGAAGCTGAAGGAGAAGCAGTCAGAGTCTGCTGTTAGCAGTGGATTTCCATGTTAAAGTTACTTCCATGTTAAAATATGACAAGAGAGGCCTGGGAGGTACAGTGGAGTCTGTGCCTCCAGGATCTTTTTGAAGAACTGCACTTGATGTTTGGGTAGATTTTGGCTTTGAACTTTTGCTAGGTTTTTAAAGAACACTACACACTCCAAGCAAATCTGCTGTGTTTCTTCCTGCTTCGGTGTTTTTGCTTTTATTTTACATTTTATGTACAAATCCTTTCAACATTTTTGTATCAAACACGAGTTGCAAACTGTGTGGAATTGTTCCTCCCTGACCTTTTTGGTGTGTAAATACTTTTCCTCCATGTGTCTTAGATGAAGACGTAGTGATGTGGCTGCCATTGAGAGAGTGACCAAATGATGCTGTAACTGTGCTGCTGTATTTCTACCTGTGATGTACTTGAAGGAGGATGCCCTTGTCCACCTCCACTCTCATTCTTTTTCTTTCTTTAGATTGTTTTTTTTTAACCATTGCTGGTGGTGTTCCTTCACAGGTGTCTTATTTTGGTTTGGGATTTATTTTCTTTCTAATAGCTGCCACCTTTTTCTTTCCTTCATGGGACAAGTTATCTTGTTTTGAGACCTGTACAACTGTCTGGGTTTTGTATGTCCTGGAGAATGGAGGACCTGCTGGAGGAAGATGTTTTGGACCAATGTACTTCTGCTTTGTGACTGTGAAATGTTAATCTTTTTGTAACCTAAGAACAAAAAATGTTTAGTAAAGGGATATATTTTGTGTTTTTTGAAACTTTTCAGTGCAATGAACAAAAGAGGAGGATGCTGAAGAAGTGTATGCGCAAAGTTTTAAAATAAAATTTTAAATTATATATTATATATATCCATCTATATCTATAACCATTATTATCCTGCCTTTGTCCTGAAGCGTACCTAAGTCTCTTTGTGTGTACTACTAACTGTGCGATACGGACGAGTAGCACACCCTGCTTGCAAGGGTAAAGGGGATGATTCACTGATGAAAGGTCTTGCTCTTGATTTAATGAAGTAAATCCCTACGAGGTGCATTAGCACCTGGGTTGATGTGGAAGAGTTGGGCTGTAGGATAACTGTGTGAGCTGTGTGCTGCCATGAGATTGTGGTTCATTGCTCAGGCTGCCAGTTGCCATGCTCTGACTCAGCGAAGGGCTATGGAGAGTCATCAGCTGTCAACTTTCTGTGGCATGAGAAATTGTGTGTAATTTTTGAAATGACGACGCGGAATAAGTTTCCTTTCTCCCCAGTTTCTTAGGAATCATAGTCTCTAATTCTGCTGTAAGTTTAGAGTAAAACCAAGGGTGAATTCATAGATTCTACCAGAGCAACCTGACATGGTTATTTAGTAACCAAGCATGTATTTCAAGGTACCAAAGATCATAGAATGGTTAGAGTTGGAAGGAACCTTAAAGACAATCTAGTTCCAACCCCCCTGCCATGGGCAGGGACACCTCCCACTAGAGCAGGTTGCTCAAAGCCCCATCCAGCCTGGCCTTGAACATTTCCAGGGATGGGGCAGCTACAACTTCCCTGGGCAACCTGTTCCAGTGTCTCACCACCCTCACAGTAAAGAATTTCTTCCTAATATCTAATCTAAATCTCCCCTCTTTCAGTTTAGAACTGTTACCCCTCATCCTATCGCTACACTCCCTGATAAAGAGTCCTGCCCCATCTCTCCTGTAGCCCCCCCTCAGGTACTGGAAGGCCATTATAAGGTCTCCCTGGAGCCTTCTCTTCTCCAGGCTGGACAACCCTGCCTCTCTCAGCCTGTCTTCATAGGAGAGAGGCTCCAGCCCTTTGATCATCCTCGTGGCCCTCCTCTGGACCTGTTCCAACAGGTCCATGTTCTTGTGCTCAGGACTCCAGAGCTGGACACAGTAAAATGCAGGAACTAACACTGGCCTCTTTGCACTGTACCAGCACAGAGCCATGGGCAGTACCCATCCGGGTTCCCAGAAAGGGAACGCAAAGTAGGCAGATATATACTGTTTAGATCTTTGAAATATTGCATTGTAGCACAAGCTGTTCTCCTGATTCCTATTTCACCTCACACTCAGTAGAAGAGCAGTGAAAACATTTGTTCTTGTGTTACCCCAGTTTTTAAAATGCTACCTATGCCCATTGTCTTCACTGAGCGTAACGGAGGGTGCAAAGAGAAGCGAATTGCTACTTTCACTCTAGTTCTTCTCCCTCTCCCGTTAAGTCCTACCGTTTGTTACTGCAGTCCGACCACTGAGTCAAGTTTCAAATTGCTGTGCAAATAAATTTGAGCACAGCTTTGCCTGGCTCACTGGGCAGCTGAATAAATAAGAGTTGGTAGCATGCAGTGATGCGTGTCAAGGGAACCTAAAGGAGCCGCTGCATGTCATCCTGTTGCTTTTGCATCTCTTAGGCTCTTAATTCTATAAGATTGTAGGTCAAATAAGGCTTGCTATTTTCATTTTTCAGGTACTAGGCACAGCTTTTCAAATTTGGACATCAGTTTCTAAAGTTCCTGTAGGAAATACAGGGCTTAGCCAAATAATACGTTCATGTTATTCTACTGAATGTCCTCAGTTAACTAAAGCAACATAAGGGAACAATCCCAGTAATTTATTGCATTTTATATAGTTACTGTAAAACTAAGGCCTGAAGTTTCATCTTCTTATTGTATCCTTGTGCAGCGACGTACCTTCACAAAAAGTTTACTTCTTTATACTATTACATTGCAGCTTTTATTGATTCCAGAGTTTCTCTCGTGCTTTCCAGGAAAGCTTATATAAACCAAAGTTATTGCACATCCTGTTCTTGTTAGAAGGAAGGACGAAGGCTTTTTTTAAAATCCTCCACTTTGCAAAACAAAGGCTGCCATAACGTATTTAGGGACATAAAATGATTTCAAGAGAAATTATGCTTTGAGGACAAGGTTAATAAAAAGGATTATGATCAAGGTAGACAAAATGTGTCTACACGTACATAAAGAACAGATGATTAGGAGACTCTTTTTTTAAAAAAATAATTTAAGAACAATTAATCATAAATTTAAAGCTGCAGAAATAGTCTACAGCACTCTGCCACAAAATACAAAAGGGAGAGGGAGGAAGCTGCAGTAGAAAAAAATAATCAGATCTTTTCTGTAGCTAATTTAAGGCTGATTATTTAGATGCATAGCTAGAGGAGATCTCTGAACCTTCCTGAATTTTAGGCCACCTAAGATTAGAATTGCAACCTTTTCTTGGTTGTGTAGCACATAATTTCTCAGACTCCAAATTTAGAGTCAAAAATGTCCCTGATCTTTACTCCTGACCATTTATTCCCTTAAGCAATAGAAGGCAATCCCATTCTTCTGTAAAGACAGCACTACAACCAGCTGGTCAGGAATCATCCCTGAGCTTCACCTGGTAAATGCATCCCTGCATTTTCCAGTCTGTTGGTCAGGGTTTTTTTCCTTATTTCTGGTAAATCAAGGCCTTTCCCAACCAGCTTTATCCCAACAGAGCATCTTTCTGGTTCATTTATGCTATGTATGGGTGGTATTTTTTCTTCCTTCTCGTTGCCGTGCTCCTCTCTGATTTAAAACATTTTAAAGTAGTTAACTGCTGTTTCAGATGTGCCACTGAGTCCTTGGCCATAGACCTACACCACCACTCACTTCTTATGGGTGCTGAAGCCAAAGGGAAGCCCCATAGAAAGGGAAATGATTTCTTCGTTAACCTAACATTGCTCATGACCTCAAAACGAAAACTCACATGCATGTAATATGTGAGTCTGCCTATGTGAAAGGGGAAACTTTAATGGCTTTAAGTTGATTTTTAGAAGGTTCTACTTTGGCCCAGGTGTTCTCCAGGGAAACTACTCTATTACTGCTATAACTTTTGGGGGGGAGCTAAGCAAACAATGTGGAATTTTGCTACTTTTGCTTTAGGAAGATAAGACTTCAGAATATGGAAATTCCATGAGATATCCATGAGTAAAATTAGAATAAAATTCATTGTTTTCCCATGAGAGTAACCGCTAAAGACAAATAACTGGACAGTCACCTCATCAAGGAGCACAAATTGTTCCTAAAGAGAGACCCTTTCTCTGCTCAGTAAAATATTCAATAAAGCTCAGAGGTGTAAAAGCAACCCATACACCTACCGTCATTTTACTCTCCTCAAAAACTGAGCCTGAGCCTGCCCGTCCAGATCTCTCAAACGTGGATTAGTTTAATTTTTCCTCCTGCAGCCCCTTGCAGCTGGAGCGCGGCGGCGGCTGTGGGCTGAGGCAGCTGTTTCACAGAAGAGTTCAGCATCGCAGCACGTACCGGGATGGGGAAGGGGAGACACGAAGCCAAATCCGGTTGCAGTTCTCCAGGATCTAGAAGCAGACAAACCAATTACTCAAATAGGGAATTGCCAAAGAATGTACAAAGAGCGGGGAATTGCTACCTCCTCGAGCAGTTTAGACCTTGATTCTGAGACTCCGTCCCCACGTTATGCCTGTTTACTTTCGTTCCTGGGTCGGTACTGCAGCTAATTGCACCAAAATCTCTTATTTCTTACCATCCCCCCAGCTTTCCCTAGAGCTTTGTCAGCCAAATGTCAACTGCCTCTCATCTAGCTGAGATCAAGGCACTCCACAAACAAGCTCCTAATACAAACTTCTTATACTGCATTTTCTGAGGATTGACTTCGCTTTGCTCTCAATTAAAAAAATAAATTTACTTTGCTGGTCTTTGCGCCCCCTCTTAGTGGTTGTTTTTCACCAGCCCTCATGCAATTGAATTTTACATCTGGGAATTTAGACTATGTTAGAAGAGCTGGAACATCAGTCTTACCCCTTCTCTGCTTGAGCCCTAGGATAGAAGCAGTTTAAATGAGCCAGACAAGAATCAAAACACACCCTTCAAACTAAGTCTCATGTCCAGACATACAAGTATTTTATGAATGGGGAAAATATTAAACACAATGCTCAGACAGTAAATCTTGCTGTGGTTACAGTTTTCTAAGAATCGTGTTTTAGGGAAGGTCTGTTTAGTGCCAAAAAAAAAAAAAAAAAGGAAGGAGAGGGAAAAGAAAAAAAAGAAAAAGATTTACGGTTATGTGCAATTTCCCAGTTGTGCTGCTCTGCTCCTGCAAGATTTCCCTGGTGCTGGCTTCACTGGGCAGGCAGGTAGCATGGGACTCAGGTACTCAGGCAATTAGGAAATGGGAAAGACAACACCCAACTAACCTGAAGTCCTGAAGTCAGCTCTACGGCACAAACTGCAGTCTTATAAACAAGCTCTTGTAGACTATTGAACTTGAATGTATAACTTTATATAAATGTATGTGTATAGGAAAAAATTGGCAAGGAACTTTGAGCTGCAACTAAGATGTTGGAGGAAGTGATGTGCTTGCGCCTGTTACAGGAGCTGAAAGCAAGCAGTGGTCTGTACATACACCCATTTTTGCTATAGATTACCCAGAATACAGCTAAGTGCGTTTGTGCTTTTGTTAACAAACCCTCCACCTTTTTGGAGGATTAGTGGGGAAGAAATAACAAGACATCCCCTTTTCTCCAGGTGCCTTATCCACCATGGAAACAAAATTGAGTTTTAAAAACTGAACTGGGAATAACTCATTTTTTTTTTCATTCTTTGGAGCATTCAACAGCTACCTCTGTATTAAAAAGCTTCAGATATCTGCAAGTCCTGGGAAGAATGCACCAGTCTGCGGCCATCGGATGGCATGGTCCCATGAAGCCTCCTGCCCGTGGCCAGCAGCAGGCACCTGAGCCTCCTGGTGATTAGCGGAGACACGGATTCTTAGGGACCTGCAAGGCTAAGCAGCGGCCAAACAATGGTAGGACACACCCACATAAGTAGAGGGATAAATCTTTCAGGATCCTGGTGGTTTTGGATGAAGGCTGGCATTTACACACTACCCAAAACAAGGCTCAGGAGCAAGAACATCAGCTCTTGTGAACCTCTCAGTTGAGTCACTGCTCCTCCACTCAGGAAAATGGAAAATAAATAGACTCATCTCCCTTTCTGCCCTGGAAGCAGGCAACAAGAAAGAAAAGCAGGGCTTTGCCAGCCGTCAAGAACCTGCACTACTGCTGCACTTACGGTCATGGCCGTCCTCAGAAATGGAGCTCGGTAGCGAGGCTTGAGGTTTTTGTGTCTCTTCCTTGTTGTGCTGGGCTCTAGTTGGCACTCTGCAATGTCCGTTGTTGTCTCGCAGCAGCCGAGGTGGATTTTGTTGCTTTTCACCAATCCTGTGTTGCTCCTAAAACCAAATGTGCTGAGGTTTCTGGAAAAAACAATTATTATTCTTTCAATGTACCTAGGGCCATACCATGATGACTGCGTGCCAGCCTCCCCCAGCAACTGTTCATACTCTCCCTTGCCCTCCCCCAGTAACACAAGACGTTATGTGCAACGAGCCACTCGCTCCCAGGAAGGTGATTCATTTCTAAGAGGCATCTTTGTAGGGAAAGGAAAAAAAAAAATGCTTTGAGGGTGTTGCCGTGACTCTGTGTGACCTGCATTGGGGATGAAGTAGAAACCTCAACGTTGCAGACATATCCCAGGGTCGCGTTCCCGAGGCGTGGGGAAGCAGTGGGGGAAGGACGCGAGCAGAGCACAAGCAGCTCTGTTGCTTCATCTGAAAATAAACTCTAATAGCAATTAGGGGAAAGGAGTAGGAAATTAATAAGGCAGCAAAGATTTTTCCAAATTGGTCACAAACCATTGGTTTATCCCTTGAAAAGCTCAGCTGACAAGGACTCTCTCATCCCTTTGTCCTCCTATCTCTTTCAATAATCATCCTTCTTCATGCAAATATAGATGGAAAGGGGAGAACAGTGAAAGGTTAAAATGGAAGCGGGCTATCTTTCATCGACATGGTAATTTTGCTGCTTGGCTTGATGCCAAGCGCTCACTGCAGCCACTAGCTGCCATTCCAACATGAGTGAAAGGATCTTTAATAAGAGTGTAAATAAAAGCCAGGCTGAGAAATGAGTTTTCCATCCCAGCAATCGCTGGCCTAACCTCTGCTGTAAATAGTCTCTCAGAGCAGCACAGATGGAGTACCAGCACCTGGGGATCAAGGCAATCTCTGCACAGTGCAATTTAAACAGCTGGGTACAATTGAAACACGAATTAGCAGGGATAGACGGAGGGATTCCATTTTGTGCGCGAGGTAAAAACAAATCATTCACTCCTTTTTCCCCCCTTTAAAAAAAAAAAAAAAAAAAAAAAAAAAAAAGATTTCACTATATTCCCCTTCCAGTTTTTGCTGTGCTAAGATACTGTATCAAAACATTTTGAGAAGGAAGCATAGTGTTACAATGAGTGGGATGGTAGCTTCTTGAAGCA
>NW_015094506.1:23686165-23708506 GCF_001431845.1 Calidris pugnax
TTTTCCCCCCTTTAAAAAAAAAAAAAAAGCGGGGCGTGGGGGGGAGAACTTTTGACATGATCTTGTGGGAGGTGCTCTTCACTGCAGCTGTTAGATTAATTTCACCATGAGAATTTCCCACAAGGCGCTGTAAAAACAGACCCCTAATTTATGATCATTGATTTAACAGCTTGAAAGTGATTTATCTGACCTCAGTAAAGATAGCGAGGACACCAGAAGAATGATCGGTCATTCTGGGCTTTGTGCGGCTGTGATTGGCCTTATTAATTTAGAGCAGAAGGTCTGTTTCAATGTCTTACTGAGACAGTCAAAGGCAGTTAGCAACTGAACCATTTTAAATACTTTTTTTTTTTTTTTTCTGAAGCATTACTAATGCTGCTAAGTACTAAGAATTTATTCCACATGGAAAAGATCCTCATTAGTTAAGAAATGGTAAGGCTTCATTTAGAACTGCACACAGACGCCTGGTCTTGGATTTGCAAGTAATTTCGTAAATTTTTTTTTTCCTCCTGTTGTTGGGAATCTAGAGCACACTGTGCCATAGAGTTGTTAAGCGTTACAGTAAATAAGAAATAGCTTTGGAAGAGATAAAAGAGGTTGGCACAGGGGATTGCTCACTCCTGCTCTTTTTAAGGGTGGATTTCAGAAACACCTAAACGCTTCACGTATTTTAGTATTTTTATCATTCAGTCCTCTTTATGGAAGTTACAGAGCGTATCTGTTGACAAGTAAATATATCTAGGTTTTATTACAGAAGAATATGCTTTTGGTGAAAATGAGTGTAGCTTCCACTATTGAAATGACACAACTGAGTGATGCGATTTCTTCTCACAAATAAGAGAAGGATGAAAGGCACAGGGAAAGGTGAGTGCTCTCTCTCCAGAAAGAACAACTGGTTTTAAGAACAGCGTGAAATGAAATACAGCTGCTTCAAAAGTTTACCTGTACCAGATGATTTGAATACAGAATAAAGTGTGTTTGCACAAGCATGTGCACACATAAAAAAATCACATAGGAGGTTCCAAAACTGTTTCTTGTATTTTAGAGCACTAACCAGGAAAACGGGCTGGAAACAGTCAAGTACCGATTTATCTTGCCACCTGGACTGACGTGTGGTTGGGTTAAATGTCACTGATTTTGAGGGTTCTGCATTTCATTCACTGCTGGATTATGCCCAGCTTTAAAGCCCATCTACAGGGATCTCAGTAATTGTCTTGCCACTTTTCAAGGTGGGAGACAGAAACGCTTCAGGGTAGGATTTCATCCACGGGGGATGAATGCTTACAGTCATTTCACTATCCTGATGAAATGCTATCTGACCTGAAACCAAGGTAGTCCACCTAATCTCCATACAACAGGGGAAAAAGAGCAGAAAACAACATTTCAGCCCTCCAAAATACGAAATAATAACTATTATTTTAAACAGTGAAACTCCAACATAAGACAATAGCATAAATTATGAAATATGTAGAAAAGCCCCCACAAAATGTCATACACATTGTCAAGAGATTAGGGAATAAATGCATTAACAGCTGTTTATCTCAGTAAAAGGTTTGGGGGGCCATTGGCAACTATAGAAACAACCCTAAAACCCCAGACAAATAAAAGAGAGCTGAAGCTCACATTATGGCCCTGAAGACTACAGAAAGCTATAGGTCAGCCTGCACACCATCTCGCCATCATCTTGTGCTGCCAAAAATCTTGGGTGTTCCCTGTAGCACACTACAGAAACATTAGGAGAATCTGATAAATTATGTGCAGTATTACTTTGCTTAAATTCAAATTTATGGGGAAAAAAAATAATAAGGCGAGTAGCACACTAAAACCTTTCCACACACTGTTTTTACCCATGACAAGAGTCTCCTAAATAAATAAAGCTGCTTCTTCAGAGTACTGACCTGCACACCGACAAATCTTTGTCCCTCCCAGACTAACACTAGATCTTTCTTCCCACTTCAAGCCCATTCTGCATGGATTCAGATCTAATTCTGGAAAATTACAAATAAGCATCCTCAACAGCATAGACATCATGAATACTTCTAAAGGAATGACAGCTTTTTAGCAAATAGATCGCTTTTTTTTTTGATCCCTGATTTTACCACTTCCTTCTAACACTTAACACTATTACATACATAGGTGCAAATGAGTCTTACAGGTTAGTTTAAAAGTACAACTATTTTTCATTTATCATCACAGGAACAACAATCTAAAAGACATTCTCTTTTAGGGGCTACATTCCACACAACACCCTGGAAGAGTGTTCCATCTCAGTGTTCTCTTGTTTAAAATTCCTAAAGATGGTTTAATTGCCATCACAGGGTCCCAACTATGTGACTTGTTTACTGCTGAAGCACCAGCAGTTCAGGACTAGAATATACAGAATCATATTTGGCTTTTTTTTTTTAAATAAAAGCTTCAGTTACTATGTTAGCAAAAATATTCCTGCTTTAGCAAGAGACAGAGAGACCATTTGAGACGACGGAAACTTTGAGAAAATTCTAATAACCAATAAGCCTAACAAGGTGATCTTTTACACCTCCTCCTCCTCCTTTTCTTTGAACTTCTAAGAACCATTTGTATGAAAAGGTGTCTTTAATTTCTGCAAAAGCAATCTGCAGGCAAAGATGCTTGAAGTGCCAATGTGTTTACCGTTATAAGAAGGAAAGGGCCAGCCCCTTCCTCTGATGCTGTGTTGCCCTTCTGAGCTCTGGATCAACCCACGACCCTCCCACTCCTGCTTATGGTGTGCCTGCTCCCAACAACAAAGACCAGAAGCAAACTTTCCTTGACAAACACTAGAAGGAAATCATCGACTGCCCGAGGCTGCGATTAAAGCTACTTTTAGATATTTACATACAAAACACATCAAAAAAAATGGTGTCGCAAGTCTCTTAATTATGCCCATAGCCTAAGAAAGCACAGTGCTTGGGGGGTGGCTGGGCCCAGATTACGTGGGGTGACCAAGAACAGCCCAGTTCTGCCCTAGGAGGACCATCCTCCAGTCAAAATGCTACACATCTTACAGCAAAGCATGATGTCCACAGAAAATCCATAAAGCGCACGTGTTACATTAAGACCTGGAAATACTGCACTCAGGGAGGCGGAGAGGACTAGGGCAGGCAAGAGGAAGTGTTTGGAGTGAAGTCAGCCCCCACGAGAAGCTGAGTGTGCGCTCAGTGACATCCACCACCACAGGAACATGAGCCGTGGCAAACGCCCACCCAACACCACAGCCACACAGGCAAATACCACCATGGAAGATCAGCCACCACCGGCAGGAGAGAAACCACATGAACTACACAAACTCCAACAAATCTACAGCAGATCTCTGCGTTCCAAGCTCTAGAGCTCACTCCAGCAGCTGGAATGAACACTGTGCTCATATTCACTTCAACGCTATGAAAATTGCTAGAATGAAGCTTGTGGAACTGAATTATGATAGGGGTTTTTTTGTTTGGTTATTTACCTTTGCAGATTCAACACAACTTAAGATTTCCTGGAGAAAGGATGAGTTCCAATAACATGCCCAGCCTGATTTGGTCCTCATTAAAAAAGCTGTTAATTACAAGTCAGGTGTACAGCATATTGCTTATAAAAGCAGAGGTAAGAGAAAGCCTCCAGAGTCTTAAAGCTGCAGGACTGCAGTAAGGAAAGTCATTTGTGAGCCTCAATTTTGTTTCCATGAAATGGCAAAGGCGTTGGCAATTCTGCTCAATAGCAAGTGATGCCACCAGTAGATATACGAGAGGAGGGGTCACTGGGAGTTTTGCTGGAGAGAGTGTTATTAAGTCACTGGTTGCTAGTGTGCAAACACATGATGTTGCAACAGATGGAAAGCAGCACACAACTGGCTGGGGATTACCAAACAAAGTGAGGGGTTTTGAGTTCAAAGATGTATGATCCATCTTGTTTATCTTGACGGTGAAGGCGCTGACTCCACCTCACATGCAAAGCACCATCCTCTGGATTACAGCTATTACCTGCATGTATAACTGTGCTGCAGAACATACGCGTGAATTATATATAAAAGCAGGCTTTTATACGGGAAGGGGGAAGTAGGTTGTTTACATGGAATATATTTGTGTAACTGAAAAATGCTGAAGACTGTATTTCCTGCATTCAGTCTCCTTCCTATTGAAATGAACTAATTGCTCACTATCATCAATGGCAAATATAGTCAGAGCTATTTAACCTAAATTTCAGTCTTTAATGGAAACATGCTTCATCTGTAATGTTATTATTCCTACCATCACTGCATCCACAGTCATTTCTTGTGGCTACCATTAGGCCACCTTTCATCATCTGCATGGACAGGCAAAGGTAGACACACAGCTTTGCAAGAAATTACTCAGAATAATAAAATTCCCAAAGTCATAATTTCAACATAATTGCCCTATGGTCTTAAAACCTGCACTTCATGAAAGAGCCACCATGAATATTCTTGTTCTTACCATGTTCTGTTCTCTAACAGCAGAAAACAGCAGAACTTTTATTTTTGAACACAGACTGTTTAGATATATGTTCATCATTCAGTATTGCTGAGAAATCCTGCTAGTTTTTTAGCGTGCTTTCTGTAGATACTTTCTTAGGTGGGGGTGAGCAGTAGTGCTTTATAACTGGGACCAAGAAAGATTCATACGCGTATCTCATTAGTTTCATATGTTTTTCTTACATTGTTTTTTCTGTGTCCATCATGTTTTCTGCCCCATCAGACCAATTAAATTTGGAAACTACAGAACAGTGAAACTAGGGTTTGCCAGGCGATAGAAAACATGACAAAAGAGTACTGTTATAGTAGCAACACTTTTGAAACCAGGCGATGAAAACCAACAGAACATGGGGGACAACAGCAATAGAATCCATAGAACAGCCGAAGAAGGTAACAGCCATCCCAAAGCATAACCACAGTGAGTTCATTTATACCAGACATTTTCATTCTATGTCCCACCATAACACTGTATCTACACCAGCATTTCAGTAACAGTTAAGTCAGGCACCTGGCTGTCAGCTGCAGGGGTATTCTCAACCATGCCTTGAGAACACCAGTTCTGCTGGGCTGAAGTCCCAGCAGCACCACTGGGTGCCACTACATGGCAGCGACTGGGAAGCATGAAAGATCTGAGGACCTGAACCTGGAAAGCCTGGTTTCCTCTGGATTTATTTATATAGGCATTTCCTCTGCCTATATAATGCATTCTCATGTGGATTTTAAGGTAACCGATATGAGTTCCTGCAGTCTTTAGTAGGCTCTCTTCTTTATCTAGCTGCCTAGATAAAGGCATAATTTGGTATAATTTTCCAGAAACTTAATATTTTTTAAGTTTTCTTCCTACTGGTCAAATCTGAATGAAATAGACCCATGGTTTTGAGGTTCATAAGGATGGATTAGCAGATGCATAATCACAAAACTTAGTTACTTAGAAAGTCAGGTTAAAAGCGTTCAGCCATAGAAAAGTAATAAGTAAAAAAGCAAGTGAAATTACCTTATAAAGGAGAACAAGCCTTGAGAAAGAAAGAACAACAAAATAGTATGTGACACTGGATTTGTTTTATCTTCCCTGTTTCAAGAGACATGGGGAAGGCTTAATGATGACTCGGCTGTAATGTTAAGTGCATAACAGTGGCATGACACTACAAAAAGATGGCTAACAAAAAGAACTTATCATAAGACAGGATCAACAAAAGCAGCTGGAGAACATCTAGATAAACATTTAAGAGCACAGAATAGGAAGGGCTCTTGGGAACCCAGATTTTACTCGTTGCTCATTTTGCAACTATCTCACATAAGCCTTCTCGTGAGTTTACAAAATGCTTTTTTAAAACTAGGTTTTTTTTCCCCTGATCCCAGAAGTCTGTCTATGATGACTACTGCTTTAACAGCACTTTCTCCACGCCATGCTCTGTGATGAGCCTTCATATCCTATGCTCTTCCTCCCTCTTCCTGTTCACGTAGGCATGGACTGTATGTAAATACAGTTCTATCTCAACTTAATTGCACCCTGCATAGGTCTAAATATCCATAATACTAGCCTGTCTATTAAGAAATATTCTCTTTCTCTACTGTTCTCAGTTAACACCAACTCTTGAGTCATCTGTTGACCATCTCACTTTTGCTCTTCCATCTTCAAAAAGGGCAAGAAGGAGGACCCTGGGAACTACAGACCAGTTAGTCTCACCTCTGTCCCTGGGAAGGTGATGGAGAGACTCATACTAGATGTCATCTCCAAACAAGTTGAAGAGTGGGGGGTTATTGGAAGTGGGCAACACGGGTTTACCAAGGGTAAATCATGTATGACCAATCTGATAGCCTTCTATGATGCCATAACCGGTTGGTTGGATGAGGGGAGGGCAGCAGATGTCATCTACCTTGACTTCAGCAAGGCTTTTGACACTGTCTCCCATAACATCCTCATTGGGAAACTGAGGCAGTATGGGCTGGATGAGGGGACAGTGAGGTGGATTGAGAACTGGCTGTGTGACAGGACCCAAAGGGTAATTATTAATGGAGCAGGTTCAAGTTGGAAGCCTGTAACCAGTGGAGTCCCCCAGGGGTCAATACTTGGACCCGTGCTGTTTAATATATTCATCAGTGACCTGGACGAGGGGACAGAGTGTATCCTCAGCAAGTTTGCTGATGATACCAAACTGGGAGGAGTGGCTGACACCCCGGAGGGCTGTGCTGCCATCCAGCGAGACTTGGACAGGCTGGAGGGCTGGGCAAAGAAGAACCTCATGAGGTTCAACAGGGAAAAGTGTAGGGTCCTGCACCTGGGGAAGAAAAATGTCAGGTACCAGTACAGGTTAGGGGTGGACCCGCTAGAGGCAACTACTGAAGAGAAAGATCTAGGGGTCCTGGTGGACAGTAAAATGACAATGAGTAAACAGTGTGCTCTTGCGGCCAGGAAGGCCAATGGTATCTTGGGTTGTATAGGGAAGAGTGTAGCCAGCAGGTCAAGGGAAGTCATTCTCCCCCTCTACTCTGCACTGGTGAGGCCACAACTGGAGTACTGTGTCCAGTTCTGGGCTCCCCAGTTCAAGAGGGACAGGGAACTACTAGAAAGAGTCCAGCGTAGGGCTACAAAGATGATTCAAGGATTGGAGCATCTCCCTTATGAGGAGAGACTGAGAGAGCTGGGACTCTTTAGTCTGGAGAAGAGAAGGCTGAGGGGAGACCTTATCAACGCCTACAAGTATCTCAAGGGAGGGTTGAAGGAGGAGGGAGCCAGACTCTTTTCAGTGGTTCCCACCGAGCGGACGAGGGGCAACGGGCACAAGTTGGAACATAAGAGGTTCCACTCAAATATGAGGAGAAACTTCTTCACGGTGAGGGTGACGGAACCCTGGAACAGGCTGCCCAGGGAGGTTGTGGAGTCCCCTTCTTTGGAGATTTTCAAAACCCGCCTGGATGCAGTCCTGAGTAACATGCTCTAGCTCTAGGCAATCCTGCTTCAGCAGGGGAGTTGGACTAGATGATCTCTATGGTCCCTTCCAACTCTAGAAATTCAGTGAAATTCAGTGAAATCTTCAGAAAACGGGAAAATTTCCAATGGGAAAATTTCTAGGAAATCTGTACGCTTCTATTCACTGGATCATTATAGTTTTCAGATCCAAACCTGTAATTTTTACCTTAGCAAACATACTTCTGGATCCATTCTCATGACAGCCTACCCATTTTTCTTCAGAAGGAAGTACCAGTTACATACCTGTCCTCTTTCCGATGCTAATTGTATCTTCCTTAGATTCCTCACATTTTCTTTCTTCTGTTTGCAGACCATTGTGTCATCTGATCTCTGTCACAGTCCATTTCTCATGTTCACTGTTCCCTGAGCCCCAGACATTATCATTTCAACTTTTTCCTCTTTTCTGCTGATGCTGCCTTCTCTCCTCATCTGCTAGTCTTGTTTTCTTCCTGCTATCTTTTCTCTCCTTCAGTAAAGGAAACGTGTTCCACAATTTTATTTTTCCTTCACTAGCCAGTCTTGCCAGTCTGAATTGTGCATCAGTTATTCAAAAGGTCACTTCCATTATTTGCTTGCCTTTTTTTCCCCCAAGTGTTCTCTTTTGGTAAATATCTACAAAAAGTAACCCATAATAATTAAGTAGTAGTCAACTTGATCATCAGAACTCATAAACTTGCTTTCTTTGATAGGGAAACAAACCTAATGGAGAGAAGAAATACACTGTTGTTCATATTATCTGGAAGAAGATTTAGAAATATGTGCTACTAGAATCCATCCCTGCAACTCACTTCTCTATGTATTCATTAACAATTGTGGGCTGGCGTAGAGAAAATAATATTCTTACCTGCATTATTTGAAACAAAAAATAAATTCAATATCATGTTGATAAGTAAAGAAGTCACCTTAAATAAACAAAAGCATCATGAGAAATGTGAAACATTGCTGATAGGATGAAGTAAACCAATTCAGAAAAGGAGGAAGGGGTTAAGTTATAGGAACACTGAATCAGGAGATATATTTTACATTCATTACATAGCGAGGTAATACTGTTCCAACAAAAATAAAAAACCACGTATTTTATGCAAGACAAATGAGGTCATTAGCTTATGTTTGAAACTGGTCTGATTTCAGTCATAGACCTAAGATTCTCTCTAGTACAGTGCATTTTTTGAAAAGTCTAATGAAAATGGACACATGGGAAGGGTCAAAATAATAATAATTTAAAAATGGAAAATAAGATCCATCAGGCAAACTTGTAAAAAAGTTCTTGAACAGATGCATTCATTTTAAGAAAATTATTTTCCACATGTATGTAAAGATCTGTCCTTTTTTTCTTCAAACTGCAAAATCACTTGAAGGAGAATGAAGTTACTTTGTAAAGACAAAAAGAAAAAAAACAGCCAAAAGGGAAACTCAAAGAAGTGGAATTATTGCTGGAGAAAACAATCATACTTTAACCTCACATTTTTGCAACTACTAAAGACTGGTTTATTTACATACTTCTTGATATAAAATAGCATGCTTTACATTAAGCAGTATTCATTCACTATTGAGTTCAATGGTGTAAGAACTCCAATTTCTTTCCACCATTTGCAAATATCAATATGAATGCAATGATTTCTGCATTTGGCAACCTGCAGACTGACAAACTCAGGTTATATTGAGGAAAAAAAAAAGGGAGGTGAGAGGGGGAGAAAATATAACCACACGTGTTGCTTTTCAAGCAGTTGCTTCTTTTGTTTTTGTAGTTACCAAGCACGGGCACTTGTGATAACCTCAGAAGGTATGACACTGAGACAGTTTGTTTGCTCCGTTATCTTTTTCCTGTAGGTTTTAAGACAAGTAGAGCTTTACAAGCACTTACTAGGAACACAAAGGCAGCTAAACAATATGTATTACACACCAACGCATCTGAACTACAAAGGGGAGACTGTGTTCTGGGTCAGGTTCAATATCAGGATTGTTTCAGAGTAACTGCCTAACAACACAGCCATTGCACCAGTCTGTGGTTTAGGTGACAATACTGTGGCAGGTGGCTGCACACTCCTCAAATGAGTACTTACAGGTTCTATAGAAAAGGTCAGTAATTTTTGGCATTGCATCAGACTACTCCTTCCAAACCCCTGGACTCATCTGTGTACCATCTTGTCTGAGCCCTAGTTCTCTGACTGATTCCCCAAGTTCACTTGGGGCAGCTGAAAAACCTCAGTCCGTGCTTCCTGAAAAATTCTGTAAATGGCTCCTTTCAAGT
This sequence comes from Calidris pugnax, assembly GCF_001431845.1. Taxonomy (NCBI): domain Eukaryota; kingdom Metazoa; phylum Chordata; class Aves; order Charadriiformes; family Scolopacidae; genus Calidris; species Calidris pugnax. The sequence goes on from NW_015094506.1 coordinate 23,695,877, forward strand.
GTTGAACAAGGCAGAGATTAAGTCGAGCTGGTTATGCTGCAGTAGACCACGGGAGTGTCCTTGGAGAGGAAAAGCAATTTCTCAGCACCAGCTTAAGAGAAAAATCTGTTGGCGCAAACACAGACGCTTAAAAACAAATATATCAAAGAATGAGGAATCTAAGGAAATTAGCCTTTATCACAGCTTTTCTCAGGGTTTTTTGGTGAGAAGTAACCCATAATGCAGACTGATCTGGTGGCCCATGTTAAGTGATAGTTTCTTGCTGTAGCAATAGCTCAGATGCTTCTGTAAACGGAGCGTATGATCTGCATTACTTCAAAGGGATACTGATCATACCCAGCAGCGGATCCAGTAATTCTCCAGTTGCCTTCTACAGCCAAAAAAAGACTTACATGAAATACACACTGTTGAATGAACAATATTTCTAATGCCTTCAGTAATTTGGAAAACAAAACCTGCTGGAAATAAGATGAGGGGAAAAAAAAAAAAAGTGATGAGAAGTATAACTTTCCTGGTGCAGAAATCTTGGGTTTGGTTTGGGTTTTTTTGTTGTTGTTGGGTTTTTTTCATACCAAAGTTTAAAAATTAAACAAAACAGTTTGCAGTAACAATACTTGAAAAAGCACCCAAAGAGCAGCAATGTGCTATTCACAACCAAAGCCAATGATGATAGCAGAGGAAGCTAAGCTGCAGTGAAAGCAGAGGCAGTTCTGTTCCAGCTACACCATAATACTAACATGGTTACAATCTACTTGCCAAAGCAGTCTCACTGTCAGGCAAGCAAGTTTTTCTTACAGCATACAAACTTTCCATTTATAAGAAATAATTATTTTTAAATTATAACACCAAGAATTGTTTACACTAGGTATTTGCCACTAACTGCTTTAAAAAAAAACAACAACAAAACAAAACAAAAAAAACCGCAATCCCTGCAAAACCCCACCCCACCTACAGTCCAATTAGTGATGCAAAAACTGTAACTGCAGAGTTTTTCTGAGTAGCCCTTTTCCTTTAGGGTGGCAGCACAGCACCTCCCGAGTCTGTTCACACTCCAACACATAAAACAAAGGCAGGAAGACCTACAGGGCTGTGTAAAAACCCACAGGAGGGTGCCTTTCAGCGACAGCCGCTGCTCCTCGTCCTTCCCAGGCTGCTACAGTAGTTGTCTGACCTTCTGGGTAAGTTTGCAGCAATGGGTCAAACATGGGGTAAGTGGGTTTCGCTCACTACCACCCTATTAGTATGGACCAAGCCTGGCTTTTGGTGACAAGCTGAGGACCATGAGCTCAGTAGACGCTCAAGGAAGAAAATATCTATCTCTGTCCAGGTTAGGATGAGCAGATGTTGCTACAGCTAGAAGAAACCAAAGGACTCCAGGCTTCTGCAGACAGAGCTACGGCTGGGTGCTATTGCCAGTGGGAGAGCAGAAGACTGCCCATATGCAAGGAAGGAAGACAGGATCCAGAAGTGGGTTTGGTGGTTGGACAGCTATGGTAACATTCCATGAGCAACACATCTGTCAGATATGTTAAGATGACCATCAGAAAAGTTACATCCAGCAGAAAGGGTGGCACTAAAGATGACTCGCTATGGTTGCAGAAAGAAGCAACTCATTGCAAAGGCCAAAAGAATGTCCCCGGGCTAGAGGCAGACAAATGCCTTGCGAATCAGAACCAGGAACATAAGCTTCATGTGATTTCTAGGAAGGGCGAAGGCAGGAGGATATGAAGCCAAGGAAGCACTGGTGCCAGGCACGCAGTAACTGTATTTCACTGAGAAAATGGTGGCGTACAATACTGCAACAATGTGTTGTTAATGACTTTAGTTTTCTTGACCATGGGAGGAGAAGAGGAAAGAAAATGCTGACTTTGAATTTTCAATTAATAGCCACACTACAGGAAGAGGAGAAGGACCATTACCAAGGTCATTGCCCTTTTGGACTCAGTAGAGCCAAGGAATTTAAGTACAGTAAGGACTGCAAAGTTACTGACTCCTAAGAAAGGACCATGGCCCACAGCACCAAGTAAAAAGGGCTGACTCTTTTGATCATCCAGCTTTGAATCCTGCTTTGAAATCATTGCAAAAGCTTAGCATTTGAGTAGCCATGGAGTTTGATGCTGAACACACCAGGTACTGTTTTGGCCTAGCAGTACCACTGTCATCACTTGCTCTATACAAAAGCCATGCAGTTTTTGCAAATGTCAAACATCAAACATGGATCAGTGTGTATTGTTTAAAGAGACAGCTGTAAGACCTAAAGCATGCTTCAATTCCATCGCTTTTCCTTGTCAATGGTTCAAACGTTTAATTACTCCTAGCACTCAAACAGTAGAAGTTAATGGCATAAGATTCAACTGCATCTTTTCTGCCTCTATGTATTATTAAAAGCTCCCCACAATCAGTTTACTTTACCATTCACAAGTGCTAGATAGCTTTCCATCCTTTTCTTTGATCTGCTGAATATGTATATACGGCTTGTGTCTTGAGACTTTTTCCCCAAACACTTCATTCTTTGAATTCTCGCCAATAGTCCCATTTTCTTTCTGAATTAAGATGACCAGTCCATCAATATACAATAATCAAGTGATATATGAAGGGAGGATCACTTTGTTCAGCTTAATAGCTTGCTTTCTGTATACTGAAGCACCGTACCAGAAGTCCACTTCAAGAGGACTACAATGACACCAGCCCCTTTTCTAAATCTTTGCCTAATGAGATGTAGGCCCTATGTTGATTACCTTGCTCCACATATACTGCCAAAATCAGTACAAAGTGGTTAACATGATGCTGTCTTATATGATATTAAATGTCAGGGTTATGAGCCCAGCAATCTCACCCTGCTTAATTCTATCATAGACACCATACTAGAAACATGTAAGTCCTTTAAAAAGAATGTGGGGGAGGCAGTAGCAAATCCTACCCAGTTAAATCACTTGAAGGGTAACCTGTATCTTCAATTCTGTCTCTTTCCCATTATTTTAGCTACACAAAATACAAAATAGAAAAAACACTCCTGTTTTCGCAGTCTTGACAAACCAAGATGTTGATAACAGTGTTAAGTGTTTTTAGGGATGGGGGAAAAAAACCAATCAAAATAGCCTAGAGATTCATGTCATGAAGCCGAAAGGGAGGTACAAACATAACAAGTGAGAAAGGGGGGAAAAAACATCTAAATGCTAAACAAGCAAGAAAATGTCATTTGGTCTTGCTATGTTCTTCCATACCAGCCACTACTAATGAAAAGTGTCACCTTTCAGTCACTTCAAGCTCTGCCAAAAACTATCATCACAAAGACACTGCTTTTCACCTGGTCACAAGGTTGCAGAAGACAACCTTTTTAAACAAGACTTAATTAGCATGAAGGCAACAATCAGAAGGACTAGAAAAGAAAGAGGGAGAAACTGAAGCACAAAGGGGCAACCAGAAGTAGCCAAGTCTTGGTATTTCAGGCAGTGGTTGGGATTTGCACAGTCAGTAAAGATGGTAAGGTGACCTCAGTCCTTGCTGCCTTGGCTTGACCTGAGAACTTTGGGATTTCAATGCATCTGATTGAACCCAGAAATCTGCAAGTGTTGTGACCCACACCAGTGTTGACTTTGCAAGTAAAAGCCACCCATCTTTTTACTCAAACAATGAATTCCAAAGGACGTGAGGGAGGGAAAAGCCTCCTCTTCCATCATTTAAGCTTAATTTTCAAAACACCGGGTCCACCGCAACTGTGTTCATGTCAAACACTTCTATTATCCATTGGATATAACCTCAATATGTTCTTTAAACCAGTAGGAATTTCTGACTGAATTAATTCTATTTTTAATTTTTTCCTGACGTTTACAAATAATTTTATATAACAGACCGAGAGTTGCCATCTGTTACCTCAAACTACTTTTAGGTCTCTATACAACACATCCTGTGGATGCAGCCTACTTTTTTGCTAGTAGATATGGTACTTGATGATTGACAGTATTAAATATGTTAGACTGTGACTAACAAAACATTTTGGGTTGCTTTGTAACAGTAAATGCTCCATGTGTACTGTCTTATCAATCACTGTGTCATCTCCAGCTATCACTACGGATGGCATTTTGCCTTGAGCATTGATAACTGGGTTGAACAATACCAGCATCCATATACAGAATTGCAAATTTTGGCCTTGGGATGCACATGCCAGAGTAGATGCACCCTAGGAAACGGCCTCGTACACAGCTCAGTTTTAGTGGTTCGCTCTCTGCCTCTGCTGATTCTTCTGAAGGTGGCCCCTGCTGCTCCACAGCTGCCTGCAACCCCTCCTGCCACACAAGTCAACAACAGGCTGTGGAGGGTACCACAAAGACCTCCGAATTACCATAAAGGATTTTCTGGGCAAATGCCAAGTCCAGCCTTGGCATGAGCTGACCACAGCCATCTGGCCACATGATCATTGTGACCAGCTGAGCCACTTGCATTAGGGCTTCCTGAGGCAGAAGATCCTAATGGCACCTGAACTGTTTGTGTGCTGCCTCCAGATTCAACTCCAGCTACCTGCAGCTCATGTGGTGGCTGCTGGGGGGTGTCAGGAGCCTCGTGATACCCTAAGCACTCCACCATCGTGGAGTTACTGCTGTTACAACAGCAGGACTGTAGGTAGTACAAGGCTGTGGAAAGGAGGGAAGAACATATTGCATATTTAAGGACCCCTTTCTCCCACTAGACCCTGCAAACAATCATCTTATGTGGGTTTTGATTAGCACCGCTACTGTTTATCTACTTTCTTTAAGCCTTACACTTTGTTGCTTTATTCGACTATTTTTATTTTTCAGCCATTAAAGGAAGGATTGGTAAACTTCAGCGCTTGCTTCCTTTGCCATCCTTCCCTATTTTCTTTTCTACTCTAGCCTGTAACCATGTACTGAAGCAGCAGACAGCAGCTGGGTACAGGATGCATGACAGACCATGTATGACATCAGGGACTAAAATGACTAGAAAGCAATCTTTCAGGTGCTGGAAAGAAGACAGACGCTCACAAGGCTGGGGAGCAGCGGAAAAGCTAGGTCACAAGAGAGAGAAGAAACCTTAGGGATCTGGAAAATAATGGCATCGTAGCTGGCAGACTGGCACACCTATAAACATTTAATGTGTACAGCAGTGCTGGCTCTCACACTGTACATCTGTATGTACCATTTCAGACCTACCTTACATCCAGGCATTCTAGCCAAGCCTACGTGAGGTTATCCAAAAGTAACCTACTACATCTTTACTGACAGAAATGTTTCTTGGGTCCATATTCAGGTTTCGCAGCACAAAAGGCCACCATGGTACTGATGACACCAGCAATAAGCCTAGCTCGAAGGATTACTATTACACTGCCACACTAGATCTCTAGGCTGCTAAGTCCCAGCATCTGACTGAAATCACTATGTAAATCAGACATGACACAGAGGAGCACAAGATAGATATGGACGGTGACAATGCACGTGTACATCCTGATAACAGTTACGACTATCACCTTGGGAAGGAGGGCCTCAGAAAGCACAGATATCGCATAGTGAGCACAGCCCATCGTATACACAGATACTGGCCCCTAATGAGGTAAGGCAGGGAGGTAAGTGGAGGTAAGGAAGTGATTTATTTTCTGCTTAGCCTGAGAACTCCAGAGAAGACATCATAGATAGTTTTTGTATTACCACGATACAAACCACTCAGTAACATGGATTCAGACATCAGATTTACCCATTCTAAAGTCATTGTTCACCAGTGACCAGAATTGAATGAAGCAAGGCTCCATAGCGGGTAGTTGACATCTTGGCAAGAGGTGTACTGGTGCAGTTGGGAAAGTGACAGCTCTTCACCCACAGTCCTGAAAACAGACCTACTCATGCAGTTGTCCTGAATCTGCTGGCAATTTCCCTCTTGTTCACCTGAGTCAAAACCTCTCCTTGGTGACAGCTAAGTCGTAGTTTGACCAAGACCTGCAAGGAGGTGCACGCAGCTTTCCACACAGAAAAGTTTTTGAAAGCTAGGATGACACAAAAATCTAAGATCCGAACTCCAACCATTGTAGATGTCCTTGCTCCATCCTCCGTAACACAGATGGCCTTGAAGCGGTCCTTGCTAGATGCAAGAACTAGATACAGTACAGCGGTGAATCGACTTTGCAGGACATGCTGAAGGGCTGCGGTTTATATAAGACCCTTATGTAAATTATGCATGCTGGTGTAGCCCTTAGGTATGCAATAGATGAACGGTCTCCTCACTACAGCAGCCTGCATTGCCAAGAAATTTAGGAATAGGTTTCATACCATAAAGCATAGCTGCTGACTTGCAGTCCAGAGGTGACCTGTTAATCTGGAAGAAGCTCAGGGCTTCATGAACAAGAGTCAGACTGCACCGTTTACCCTGTGCACCTATTGCAGAGACACAGCATTTCACAGAGGGCTGTACTTTGGTCTCACATCTCCCTCAGCTTCTAATACACGTATTCAATTTAGGAAGAGAGAACAAAAAGAACACATGCCACTGAACATCTGCCTCCTTGGCCTCATCTTCCTCATTGCATAATTCAAAGTTCAGCTACAGCACATCTAGAAATCATTCAAGGAAACATGCAATAGTGGGCTCTCTCCTGTCAACACAGAGGGAATGGAAAAATGGATCCAGGTGGTGGCTTTCTTACCTGAATCAGTATCTATTACAGAGGTCATTGGCATAGCAATACATTTTTCAGAGGGTTCTGAAGGTCCCACGCTCCAATGCCAGGAATGGAAGCACCACAGAGACTGTCAAAGAAATGTTTCAGGTTTTGAGTTCACTTTTGGCCTCTCTGTGTCACTTACACTAGGTATACCACCACACCTGCCATCGCACCAGAGATTAACATGTCTCTTAACAGCTACACACATCACTACCTGATGAATCCCATGGTACCTGCAGAAACACAATTCATCTCAAGTACCATTTTACTGGACAAGACTGATATAGCTTTCCCTTACACCTACCTAAGAAAAAAGGCACCACTTTGTACTTCCAATACTGAAATGTCATTCTCTGTCATAACAAAAGCTTTTCATATAATTAAAATGTACTAATATTTAGGTTTATTTTAATATTCCAGAAGCTTCTTTCTGGAAGCTCCTCAACTGGACCAACTTCCCCTGTAAGAGCACGGTGTAGAAACTCTAGAAGCAAACAAGATCTGTTTGAGACTAAAAACCAAGCTTTCAGTCTAAAACACAAGGCCTCAGCAAAAGCCACACACACAAACCACACTGATTCTTACCAGATTAACCAGAAAACAGATTAAAAAAAGGTAGATTTATCTGTTTTTTCTTTGCAGGTAGCATTCACAAGATGTTCTTGCCTTCCCAGTCAAAAGTCTTGGCGTCAAAGTAACGTATCTTTCCAGGAACATGTGCCACAGGTAACACTAGGTCACTTTTTAAATACCACATTAGGGGGGACTGTGAAGTCAACCAACAGCAAAACTATCCCCTCTTCTCCTCCCATACTCACAAACCTTCACACAGAAGGTGGGATAAGGATGACCTTGTCTCATTCAATGCCAGCATTTTCACACCAGTTCCTTCATCTCGTTTTTTGTCTCTTTAGGACACATACAAGGCAAAATCCTTGCTTCTTGCAACGGATGAAATGGAGGGCAGAAAAAGCACCCTTCAGAATGGGATGAGGCATATTCTGAGTTGTCTTCAGGTGTGAAGGGGAATTGTGAACTATCACAGTAACCCCTTCAGTAATGAGATGTTTAAATGTAATTTCATGAAAGTTAGAGAAAAGTATTTTTCTTTTAAAATTCCAACCTTCTTTCAAGTGGCTGAAGATGGTTCTTGACTTCAAATGTTACTTTGGAGGGGGTGGAAAGGAATAAGGTGATCAAGGACCAGGAAGGGATCGGATAGCCAGGTTATCATAGATGCTATTTAGCTGGCCCAGAGTAAGAGACTCACAGCATTTATGAAAGAAGGTGCGAGACTGGATTTTTTTTCCATTTGTATACTGACACATTGGCACCACTAAGTTCTGGACCAACTTCATCGGTTGCAGCCCTCACAAACATCACCAGAAGCCTAACACACACAAACTTCAAATGCTATTAACTGCAAAGATACAGGTAGTTTTGCCTGGGTTGCAGAGGCACGCAGGGTACACCAACAGGGCAAGTGTGAGAAATTTAGGTACAAAAAACCCCATAAAGACAGCAGAAATAAGCAAATTTGGGAAGAGAAACTGGAAGGCGAGGTAAGAGAGCCCTTTCTGCAAGTGAAGTCATGGATAAGGAGAAGAAACAGAAGTTCACTTCCAGTCTTCAGACTCTCTTCCCAGCAGCTCTTTTCACTGCAATGTAGCACTGTTTGTGCCCGAGGGCACACTCCAGCCCCTTCCCATTAAATACAAGCCTTTCACTTCAGCAATTCCACTAAATCCCCAGTAAAGGTAACTTCCTCTGTTTATTTCTCGTCTTTCCTCACCTTTCACACTTTCAGTGGCAGGACGTGTTCTTTTTTTTTGACAGAAATTCATGAAGCCTGTACATTAATGTAGCTGAGAGGCTAAAAGACTCTCAGCTAAAAACCCAACTAGCTCTGCTATGAAGGTTGAGTACTTTCTCAAAAATAACAACTTTGTATCAACTACGATCCAAATATATATTAAAAGACTAAACTTGAAAGTATTCTATATACCTAAAAGGTATTTAAGAGTTTAGCAAACATTCACAGATGTATTCTGAATGACACTTCTATTTCTCCTACAGAAAGGATCTCTCTAGAGGCACATACCCTTTATATATATAATATATATATAAAACCTCCTCTAGGAGCAATGTTCTAGAACCAATTTCTACCGTTTCATCAAGTAACACTTAAGCACAGGACAGTGGAAGACGCAAGTAAACTCTTTAAATATAAAGAATGCGGTCTTTTCTTTTATAATTACTAGTGTAAGCATTTCCTTATGTTAACTTAGTACTCATTCTTGCAGAGCAAACAAAGCATCCAATGAAAAGCCGCACTTATAACTTGTTAAATGCATTGATGTATTTTAAGTAAGTGCTTATGTATTTATAGACATAACTCTCTAGAAACTGGCATTTCCTCTTACTGTCTTAAGCTGCTTCCCAGTGTAAGTGGGAGGTCTCACTCATTATGTGCATGGCCCTAGGATCTATTAAAGTAGAAGAACCAAACCAACCCCCAAGTGAAGAAAAGTTCTCAAACATCAATTTTGCGAGCATGGGAACACAGCACTCTCCTTGGTGACAAAGAGGGCAACTGCACCCTGCAGGGAAGCAACTATCTTGAATCTAAGATTTTTAGGTTGATGCGTGCCAGTATCTTTAGAAGCAGCACTGACAGACAGTAGCTGGAGGGGTGAGCAGCTGGTGACTGTTCTTCACAAAATAGGTAAGACAATAGCGCAAAAAGACATCAAACCAGGGAATAAGAGCATCTAAAGCTTAATCGACTATGCCGTGAATCTCAATGCATTTTTATTATTCCATGAGTCAAAAGAAGTGCTCAGAAAAGCTACAGAGGAACATTTCTTGCAGTACTTTCTCACCCAGCGCAGCAAACAATACACAATAGGGATACTATAAACTAAATAACTTTGCACAGAAATTCCATCAACTCAGCCATGTGCCTATTTTAATGTTTCTACAACAAATTCACATGAGAAGTTTGACTGAGTAAAACCTCTGAAGAATAAAGGGGAAAAAAATTTCAGTGAGAGACAATGCCGTAGACAATAATGTGCCAGCAGTACAGCTTTTTAATTGGTATGATGCAATTTTTCTTTCCGAACTAATTCATCAAATCACAACAAAGGATCACTGAATTTGCAAAATATGAGCTACTCTTTCCATTTTAGGTTTTCACACTATTTTCAGAAATACCAACTTCAACTTTTACAACATCGCTAAGATAAGGCTGTCCTTTCCACTGAAGAATTAATCTTTTTGCCTCAAAGCACGATGTCGCAGCCTTCTTTATATAAAGTAAGCTACGCAAGTTGGACAGTTAAGCAGTAGGGACTGAGACAAAGATAATGCTAAGGACGGAACTTGTCTGGGCTAATTTCTATACTTCGAATGCGAGACTGAGAAGTGTTCTGAACTAAGGAGTGTACAGATATCCCTAAAGCAAAGCTAAGCATCTTGAATGCAACTCCCCAAGGAAACAATTCACATGTGTGCACCTAAAACCTACTAAGCAATACATAACTGAGCCCTATGTGGATAAACGACCTCATGTATTACACAGCGTCGCACCAGCAGACACCCCCACCTGCACTAGTTCAGTAGCACTATCTTATTTTTGTACAGGGTCCTAAAAGTCTCCTTAACTCTGATGTCACCATCCAGAGCACAAAGAACTGATTGCTCAGGAGGCAAGTGAGGTTTAAGGGGGGTATTTTACACAGCAGATGTAACACTAAGTGCTTAATGGTAGTATATTTGCACACATCTTCTCCCATTTATTCTCTCCCTCAAACCCAAAAAGCCACAGAGGGAGCCGAATTCTAGTCCTACCCAAGTTGCCTAAGCCTAAGAAGGGAAAGCAACAGAGAGGACAATTTCACACCACCCACCTACAGGCACTTAGCTCAGCTGAAGCTCCTTCACCTCCCTTACAATCAACATCCAGAGACAAGCTCCTTGAAAGGATAATTCAGACCAAATAATGCAAAAGGCACTTGAAAGTGTGATTTACATCAGGGATCTATTTCTGCCTTCTCCACTGAAGGGAGGAGGGCTTGTGGATTAGCCAGCTAAAATAGATGCCTAAAGGTAGATGGTGAAAATATCACCCTAACTTCCAGATCAAACCTCAAGGGGCTCTGTGTGAGGCGTTCCGTTTGTGAGGATGTGAAAAGCAGGCAGCTATCATATCCTTTTTGCCTCTTCCAATTAAGGTGGGGGAAAGAAAAAAAAATCAGCGTGTGTTCAATTTGTGGACAGTCAACAACTATGACATCTATTTTACTTCAAAGAAAATCTAGTAAGAACACTTAACATACCAGTTTATTAGTAAGCATGAGAATACCTGCTTTTTAAAAGTTTGGTTTATGACAGAGCTTGAATGATCAGAATAACACATTGCACAGTGTAGAACTGAAGTATCGTCAGATTAAACTTGTCAGCAAGTGCTATGTCCCCTACATCCTGCAAGGCACTCGACATTCAGCAGAGGTGCATGAGCAACCTTTGCATGCCTTCTAAACACATAATGGGTTCAAACAATTCAAAAAAGAGGCAAAGTTAAATATCTGTAAGTTTGCTCGACTCCTCTCAATATTATAAATACATCAGAACTGTGAATTTGAAGCACCAACTTATTTTCAAGTGTCAAAGCTACAGCTTTAACTTTCACTACAAACTCAAAAGATTAACCACAACCTGTTCATAGTTAGGTCTTATAAAGACTAAAAAATTAACTCTCATTTTTAAAAATGTAAGAGACAGTTATGCACATTTATGGTAAATGTTTTAATATATTCCAAGTTTAAGCCATTGCAATAAGTGATCAACACAGCAAAATTCATATCAAAGATACCCTCAGCCATCACTATAAACGTACCAGCAATTGACAGGAGCAGATTCATGGATTTGCTTTTCACAGTAAGTCAAAACATACAGGAAAAATCTCTCAGAAGTTCACCTAAAAAATCGTTAGCACCAAGCAGTACAATTAGTCAACTCTACTGTAAAAAGACTCTCTCATCAATGTAAGGAAAGCAGTAATTACACATTTCCCACTTTTGTTAGATAAATATTCAAGATTTTTTACCATTCGAACAGTAACACGTATCACACATACAAGTTTTGCACATTCAGAACACAGAAAACACAAGTCCGTCATTGATCTGTGTCTTCACAAAACAGAAAATCCACCTCTTTCAAGGGTGCCCTGCGAATAATAAGGTCTAAGCAGGAGAAGAAACGCAGGCACTCGCTCTTCAGCCCAAAGGCAGGCACCCTCTGAACAGCGTCAAACTAAGGGGTTTTCATCCAGCTCTGCGAAAGAAGCAGCGTCCTACCGAGGGGGGTGGTGGGACCCCACCGCTCGTCTCAGCGGCCAAGGCAAGGGCTCCTTCTGCAGAAGCAGGAGAAGGAAGGGCGGCCGCCTCGGCGGCGTGCAATCCCGGGGAAAACAAAGGGGATTCCCACCGTCATTGTCTTCCTCCGCAGCTGATCATCACCAGCACTAGCAAGGCAGTAGCTTGCGCAGTTATCTCCACAGCGGGCAATGTCACAACCCGACCAACAGCACAAACTACTACCTCAGCCAGGGCCCTGGTGCGCCCGGCCCCCGCGACGGGGGGACACCAGCGGACAGACAAGGCAGCCCACGGGAAACGGAATCAGAGGAGGGGGACGGGGGAAGCGGCGGAAAGATAAAAGGGCTCTGGGGTCTTTTGATGATCCTCTTGTCTCCTTTATCTGCTGCAGACATCAACCAGACTCCTCTCTCGCCTGACGGTGAAAAGCAGAGGGAAACCCCGCCCAGCTCCCTCCCCAGCTTTGCCCTTTTCCTTGCATGACCTGAAGCCGACGGGAAGAGCTTCATTTATCAGATACATTACAGACCCCAGCTGGCACGGCAAAGATCACGTTTAATTTCAAACAGCCACAGTTCCGCA
>NW_015094506.1:23709294-23709656 GCF_001431845.1 Calidris pugnax
CAGCCCAGAGGGTCAGGGAGGGAAGGAAGAGCTCGCCTTGCCGAGGCCTCAGGACAAAGGAGGCGCCGGGCGGGCGCCGCGGCCCCGCTCCCGCCGCGGCTCCGTCCCTCGCCGCTGCCGCCGCCGCCGCCTGTGTGTCCGGCTGAACCATAGAGATCATTTAAGGCGGGGGGAGAGAGGGGCTCATCCGCTGCCCACGTGACTGGACATGTCACTCACCCGGCCGGCGCCATCTTGAAGAGGGAGGGGGAAGGCTGCCCCCCGGCTGGTAGTCAAGATGGCGCGGGGCGGCGGGAGGCCGCTATTCACAGACGGACGCTGCGCCACTCCGCTGCGGCTCCCCCCTCCCTCCCCCCCCGGCT
>NW_015094506.1:23709666-23832415 GCF_001431845.1 Calidris pugnax
GTTACGCTCCTTCCGGGGGGATGGCGGCAGGGGGATGAATCTCCCGCTCTCGATCCGGGGATCCCTGACAGCCGCGGGAAAGGCCGCGGCCGGAGCGGGACCCGCGGGAAGCGTAGGCGGGGCGGGACGAGGGGGACCAGGGGCCCTGAAATGGGGGGCTTTTTGACTGGAAACGCGTTCTGAGAGAAACACGGCAGCAGGGAGGGGCTTTTCGCCCCTTCAAGGCTGGAGGTGGCGGGGAGCGGCGGGGCGGGAGAGGCCCCGGCGGCGCTGACGAGAGCCAGGGCTGGCGGGCCCGGCCGGGCCGGAGAAGGCGCTGAAAGCTGCAGGGTGGCACTGAAACCCGCCGGGCTACCTTCTGATAACGCGTGTTTTAGAGGAGTAAAGAGGCAGCTCCCGCCGCCTTCCTGCAGCCCGAGGGGCTCCGAGCCAAGGCAGGGGAGCGCGGTGGGGCGGCGGGGTTCAGGCGCCTTCTCTCCGCGGCGGGCCAGGCAAAGAGCAGGGCATAGGCTTCTAAAGTACAAAGCAAACTCTGGGCTTTAACTTTTAAAATTAATTCGTTTTACAGTCTAAGGTTGGGTTTTTTTCCTACAAGTAGAAAACGTGGAAGATCTTTATTTCTAAAGGGAAATAGACTCTGGGTTGATTACTCCGTACCAGAAACTGACCTCAAAGAAACAGACTCTGAACCTCGGTACAAATTCACAACTTACAAACACTTAACAGGCCTTCACCACCAACATATTTTATGAACAAATCTATTGAAAAAACGGCCACCAATACACGAGAGGAATCAGGCTGCAATTGTTTAAAAAAAAAAAAAAAAAATTCAGTTCACAAAGACTGTTACTGACACCAGTGATGCAGAATATGGAAATAACCCAGCTTGCAGCCAGACTTCAAGTGAAACAATAGTTTTGGAGTTTCCAGTGCAAAACTATCTGCAGCATGGATTGAGAATAAAATGCAATGCCTTTAGTGACAACTTGGGAAAAATTCGTAGGTGAGAAAGTCGCACCAGAAAACAGCCAAAAACACTGCCACATTAAAGACGAGACAAAGACAAAACACTTTATGATCATGTAGATCCCTATTTTTAAACGTGTTACCTGTATTCAGCATCAGGCACAATTACATCACTGATTGCTCGTTTAAAATTAAACTATTGACATTCTGTTGGAGAGAATGTGCTGAGAGTTCCTGTATGCTTATAAAGCACATGCGTTTTTGATTAAAGAACATTCTACAGCTGAGAAAATGTAAGCATCCAGTAATTCTGAGTCCTTTGCTTCTGGTTCTGGAAGGAATTGCTTGATCTCCTTCAGACCACTTTCTCTCAATTCCTGTTTTCAGTAAAGCTGCTATTTCTCACTGGGATGGTAAGACTTAATTGTTCTGCTATTTGAGGTCAATTCAGGAGAGGCAAAGTATTACAAAGAGATGGTCTCACCAAGGAAATGTATGTTCCGTTCCTACTCAGTTAAGTTGGCGTAACCCAATTCTGAAAAAGAAACACAATCTAAAATTGGGAAAGTTTAAATGTTTACAAAAAAAGAGCAAAAGCTAGATATGTTCACACCTTTCTTCCTATTAAAAATTTCAGATTTATTTAAAATCACAAAAGGTATTAATAGCAGAAAAAAAATCTTCCATACTTACTCAGAATTTTGAAGTTTGTAATGAATTCTGGTTTTATTTTTTTTTATTGTACTCCCTTCTGTTCTAATGCTACTTCAGCTGTACCATATAAAGCAACTTTTGAACAAGACTTATCAGTATTTCCTGTCTTAATGACTCGTTTTCATGAATTAAGCTCTCTCTATATTCATTAACAGACTGAAATCCATCTTACCATCATGAGTACATTTAGAAAGTTTCTCGGACAAGGAGTTTGAAATTTCTAGATGAGGAAAATCAGCACTTCTGGGTGAAAATAAAATGTAAATTTAATCTGTGTCATTGGGATGAATTTAATTATTTATAAGAAGGGGCAGATAAACAACAGTAGTAGTACATCTAAGTATTTGGACTAGTGCTATGACTACAGGGAAGTCATTGCATGTTCTCCTTTGCAGAGACGGGATACAACAAATTAATATGATCTCAACAAGGGAGAAAATCAGCCAAGCTTCACACTAGGCCCCTGAAAGAGACATGTGAAAAACCAAAAAGCAAAGAAAAAACCACAAAGAACGTGCTCTTAGGGGAGCTCAAAAAAACTATAGCACCATCAACACAAGCAAAGCCAGCTGCATTTACTGTGGCTGGCTGAGCCACTGACAGAGGTTCCATCTTCCCCATTTTGAGATGCCTGAAGTCAACTGAAAAAGCTCACAGAACACCAGATGCCAAAGCCTGAAGTAGTTGTCCTTTGCTCCCATAGCAAGAGCCAGCACTTCCACATGGCAACTTAAATGACCTCTTCTAGGATGGAATGGATCTCCTGCTACCCCTGCCTATTTGTTTTCCGAGTGCAAATGAAAGCTGGGCTAGTTAATCTTGGGGCAGACTCCAAAAATCTTAGTTACCTAAATCTCAGAAGAGGAATCAAACTTATGCATCTCAAAGTAAATCCCTCTCATCAGACAGCTGGAATGATCTCTGGCAAAAGTGACTGGCTTTTAATAATGATTTAAATAAGCAGAGAATTAAATTTTAAACCTTGTTTTGCATCTGTATTTCTCTTCTATATTGCCCTCTCATCAGACAGCTGGAATGATCTCTGGCAAAAGTGACTGGCTTTTAATAATGATTTAAATAAGCAGAGAATTAAATTTTAAACCTTGTTTTGCATCTGTATTTCTCTCTCCTAAAAGATTACTTTTCTTACTTCATTAGCAATTATTTAAATGTTTGTTTGCAATTAAATATAGTCATTGTTCTAAGACTGGCATCCTTTTATAAAGAGGAAATACATTTTACGTAGTTAACAATTCTATAGCTTATTAGATGCTACGTAGTTACATTTTATTTTATCAGAAAATGGTTGAGTATATTTTCTCTTGATTCTCTAACACTTCATTGGTTTGCATAGAGCTCTGTTTGGATGCAAAGTAGAATAATATGAAAAACAGCATTCAAAATAAGTTTTCTCAGATTGATCTGTTTTAAATTTATTGCATACATTAATGAAATACATCTTGGTAACAAAGAGGATAGAACTGATTGTTTCTCGCTGGAACTGTCTTCAGCTTTTAGATACAGTAGATTTTACCTTCACGGATCTATCCTATGTATGGAAGGGGAAAAAAAACCCCAAGATTTTTCAGTTCCTGATCCGTTTCTAAGTTTGAATTAGTTGTTTGAATTGAGCTAGTTCAAGTGAAATTGAACTGGAAGCAGCGGGTGCCGCTATCAGAGTGTGGTTTAGCACTTCAGAAACTCGCTTCCTGATTCTTACTCTCTAAAGAGGAAGGTTTTTGTGCTACTCCATTCATCAATTCAGTGCATTCTCTTTAAGGCTTTGGCAACACATAACTACTTAAAATTTTAACATGTTATAGCGCATACAGCTATAACAGAGGTTATTGATTTCATATTTTGAGAGAAAATATTTAATTTAAATCAGTCTTTTCTAAAATAAATGTTTATTTTTCCTCATTTGTTCTAGGGCAGTACTATGTGCAGACTCTGGAGCTCATTTTAGTGGTAAGGTAGTACCGTGTTATGCTCCAATGCTGAGCCCCGAGGCATGAGCAGATGTTCAGTAAGTAGCTCTGCGAGTCATAGTGGTGATGTACTCCAGAACCCAGGTCTTTGTACATGCCAGCAGTACTCTGCACATAATATTCCTGTCCCTTCCATGGTTTCTTATAAGAGAGGCTGATCAAAACCAGACTGCTCTCTGTGCTCTTTAAAGGTCCTCTGTTGGTGGCAATCCAGTTTCGGCTGCCATTTTTCTATGGATCTCCTCACGACCAGGCATTAGTCTGTGATGTGACAGGGAAAAGAAGTGCAAGTCTTCTGGCAAGGAAGCCAGAAACATAAGCAATTCCTTGGCAACTCTAATAGTTCCAAGTAAGAAATAGTTAACATTAAAAACAACAGACCAGGCAATTTCAAGTTTCCAACAGTCTCTCATCCTCGGGAGCCTCTGCAGTCTTGGAGCTGTCAACTTCGGGAATATCACTGGTCATGGAGACTCACGCCAAGGCTACGGCAGACACTCTGTGCACAGAGAGCAGCAGTTACGGTTCCAGGTTGAAGATCAGGGTCTTCAATAACAAAACTGTGAAGATGCCAAACAGATAACCTGACTGACAAGGGATTTTCTTCCTTATTTATCTATTGGCAATCCCTTCTGAAAACAAAACAGACCGAAAAACCCTCAAAATATTAAACTGACAGGCGTGTGGGCTGAGGCCTTCCAGTACGTTTCAACATGCAGTATTTTTGATTGAAGAAAAAGATGGTAGCTGTACTTAACTCTGTACTTTCCATAAGTAACAAGCTTCACGTGTAAAGAGGGTAACGGTGCTAACAAATGAGATTATTTAAAAAAGTTCTTAAGGTAGGCATCTGGATCACCAGTGGGAATAAATGTGTTAACATGGAGAGAAAAGCCTATCATACCGATTTTAAAAATAAGCTTATCTGAGAACTCCTCGAAACATAGATTGTAAAGGAAATTCGAGCAATGAACACTCTCTTGCTAATGAAATGCTGTAGTTAGCATAGCAAACACACAGGTACCTTACCCTTTTTAGCAAATCTGTTTCGTAATCAAGATATAAATGCTTAAATAAAGAGCTCAGAAATAGAAGGATCAGTTTTTAGCATGTTACTGTCTAACTGATAGGACACAAGAACTATTAAAATCTGAATCAGAAAAGTGGACAGTAATGAATCCATTGTGGTTCTTGTATCTGATGCATTCTACAATGCAACACAAACCCCCTATTCTGCTGGTAATACCACTCAGTATTATTTTAATTGCAAGAATTCCATCCTGTCTTTAATATACTTAATTCTTTAAGACATACCATACATTGTTAGTTGAAATCTTTTGAAACAGTGCAAGTAGAGATCAGGTCTTTGATATATAACTGAAAAATGAAGATTTATTGAAATAAACTTTTGACTGGATGCTTTAAAGGCAATTATACAATCATTGTATAGATTAAATGTTACGGATTATGCACAGAAATATATCTATCTAAGAAGCGGATATAAATTTTTAATTGCTTTAAAAGATTTCTTTTATACTTCTATTATTAGAAACTGTAGCAAAACGTTTTTAGATCCAGTTCTTGGTGGTGGTAACGACAGGTGTTTGCACTGACAGCCATTTTAACACGGGAGCAATTTTCTAAGGAAAACCATCAAAACTGTTTTGAAATTCAAGTCTCCTATTCAAGAAAGCTGGCAAAATTAAATGGAAAAAGCTGACTGCTGCTTAACAGCATCTTACAGTCACATTGATGAACTGCATCTGGGTTTTTGGGAGACCATTTTGCCAGGTTCTTCAGCCTTTGTCACTCATATCAATTGCACGAGCAATACACTGGCAGTTGATGAGTCATTTAGAAACCAAAAAATTCAACACACAAGTTGCAAATCTGAACCAAAGATACAATCACCTGATACATCAATAGCCATCCTCTTTTAAGTCACCAGCACTTTTGTTAGTGCCAATCTTTTACTACTTATGTATTTATTCTGTCAGCTGACAGTTGCATCTCATCTACTTTCAACCCTATCTGTTAATGCTGTTCTTTGGTGGTATCTGATTACCTTTGGTAGGCCTTCCCTCCTTGTGTTTGAAGTCAATGAAGTTCTTCGTTTAACTGAGTTGGTCTCTTATTAGAGCTTGTCTCCATCACCTGCAGTCATGACCTTCGCATCTCCAAGGAACTGTCTTGTCTCCTCAGTTCCTCTTACCTCAGACTTGTCTTCTGACCTATCAGTTTTCTGAAGTCTGCATTCTTGAAGTCCAGTGATTTTTATTTTGATGTTCTCCCTCCACTCTAAGAATAATTAATACTTAATTTCACTATCTTACACAAGTTGTCTTAAACCATCAAATTTTTTCCCTTGTTGCAGATGTAGTCATTCTTGATCCCAGCAACTAGTTCCTGGAGAGCATAACATTGTCTATCCTAAATGAGACAGGAGTCAGGTACTTTGAAGATGACGTTAGTCTGCACACTACAACTCCAGCTATAAAACAAGATTTACATTTGATGCGTTCTTAAAACGTGACACAACCTTCATGCGAGGAAAGTTTTCTTATCCAGGAAGGGTGCTTATATGCTGGTGCACAAGTCCTACTGAAGTTCTCTGTCTGAGAAGCTCTTTCCTGAGACTTAAGATAAACTACACAGACCTTACTAAATATATTCATAACCTGCAGCCAAGAATAAATGTCCGTATCCTTTTAGCCTGGTAATAGAGTTGTTTAGTAGGCTGCAGGAATCAGTCAAGTCTCAAACTCTTTACTTCCCTATGTATGCATTTTTACCTAAAGATGCTAGAAATGAAAATTTCTGAATCTCACCTGCATGTGCAAACACTAATCATTAAAAGAATGGAGTTTTGTGCCAAACCAGGCTCATAATGAGCACCATACATTATCATAGAATATTTTAATCAATAAAACTGGAAGATATTCTGGAGAATTCTTAAAGTAACACAATCTCAGTTCACCAAGCTAAAGGGGAAAGAAAAACATTATTCATTGGTACCACACCAGTCACATTTTCATAGCTCACTCCTTCACAACACTGTACTTGTACTATGCAGAGGTACAAAACGAGTAACATTTTGTGAAACTCCCCTTACCCCTTGAAAAGTGACATGAAGAAAAATGACAGAATGAAAGATCAGAGTAGATGGACAGAAAATACACATAGTACGTTTTATTTTCTGAAATTTCTGCATCCCTGGAAACTAGGGGCATTTCTGCTAATGATTATTTAGAAGATGTTACGGAAGACACCTGCCCACATAGGAGATGAGTAGCAAGCTGCAACTTTGAGGTGAACAACTAGTAAAAGACACAGCACTGAGCCTTACAGAAACAGATGAAGGGAAAACATGCTTTTTTTTTTTTTTTTCCCCACGAGAACAGTAGTATCCTGAACTTCTACATGAATTTCTGTAGAATATGTTGACGACCAGTACTCTTGTTTGCCATGTGCTGAGGAAAAGAAGGGCATTAATCTCATTAAAAATATCTTGTCTGAAGAGTTCAAGGGCAGCTATAAAGAAGGTTTGCCGTTTGGCAAGAAGAAACAACTCAAGCTGGGTAAAAAAAGTAAACAAAAGAATCTGATGATAAACTACTGAAGTTTCACAGACTTGCTCTTGTAAATAACTATCCGTGACCATGTATTTCATGTGGTTTAATGTCCAGTGACATTCCTCAATGCACCAAGAGAACAGGTAGGGAAACAGGCACGTGTATGAGGGAACAAAACAGATGTCCCATTAGATCAGCATCTCTGATGATAAGCAAATAACTACTGTAGGTTACTTACTAAGAGTAAGACTTTTTGAAAGAAGTTCCCAGCTTGAGGCATCTGTTCTTTTTTCTTAACCAGAGTTGCTTAAGTCCTTGTGTACATTAAGGCAATGGTCATGGTGTTGAGACATACAAGTTTTCCCAAGTAATCAAAAATCTTGATATGAACCTTCTAATAATCTGCGATTATTAGAAGATGTGAAAAATTTTTAGAGAAAATCTCACATTTTCTCTTTGGATTCCCAGTCTATGTTTCTCTTAAAGTTAGGGAGAACTGAAAAGGTAAAGATTGTGGTTACATTCAGTAAGCAATTAATGCTTATCTCTTTTCTAAACTAGGTATCTTTGAGTTCTCAAACTATTTATACAAAATACAAGAAAGCAGTTTGAATATGGTCATCCTCAGCTTGCATGTCCAACACATGCCTCAAATAGCACAGACATTATTCATTTTGTAATTAAGAAAAAAAGAATGAAAATTAGCTCATTGGCAGTTTATTTCAAAACCTTTTGAAGACTAATGTCCATCGGTGGTAACATATTCCAAGCTCTAGAGTCAGGAAAAGACTTATACATCCCTTATTTTAAAATACAGAGAAAGCTGAAGATTTGCTTCATTGGATGGAATGTATTTGTGTTATCACTGAAAAACCAATGAGAAACTCATTAGAAACAAACACCCACGGTTTGGTCTGTGCACCTCTTTCCAGAAACTCTGGCTAAGATATATTCTAAACCAAACTAATACCCTTCTTTCCTGTCCTACACTTTGTTTCTTTAATGACCTCACAGACCTGGCTTATCTTCCACTAGTTAGGAGAGCAGTTGCCAGGTTTTCATTTTCAGACTACGGATAATGTACTGCATTATACTGAAACGGCCCCTCCAAAGAAGCTGTTCTGACATAAATTCTATTAATGGGAAGCATTTGTTTCCTTAATGTAAACTGTGTGTTCTCCCAAAACTACCCACACTTGACGATTAAGTTCCATGCAACTTTGGTCACAGAGAAATGTGAAAGATCTTGAAGCCTCTTTAATATTTACTGTGCTTTGGAATGGAAAGCTTTTAAAAAGGACCATAAACTGAAGCCTTATGAGAGCAACCTGCTCAAAGCTGTGCTTGTGTGACATCATTTACACAGGGTATTTCTAACCCTGACCAGCTCATCACACCTTCAACTTGAAGCTCCTACAACTTCTATATCTATTCACATGTACCAACCAGTGGAAAGCAAACAGATAAAATACCATTTCTTAGGCATGATCATCTCTTTTAATGTCTACAAAAGACATTACGGAAAACCTAAAGGAAAGCTCTAAAATCCACAGAAAGGCACCTGTCTCTTTTTTTTTTTTTTTTTTCCTTTTCATTTGGCCTTTGTGCTTTCACATCACAGGTTAAAAATATGTGAATACAGGTGAAACATTATTGAAACCATAATTAATGATTTAATAATAAAGAGTTTAAGTGCTAAGTCACAAACTTTAAAAACAATACTTAAATGTGTTTTGCTTCGATTGTGTATTATGTGAAAGCGAAACAAATTCCCATTTACTTAATGACAAATTTTACTGCACTTCTAAATGAGTAACCATCTTCAAAAATACAATTTTCATGGGTTTATATATCAGACACAGTTTATAATTAAAAGATTAGAACAATTTGTTTGGGTTTAAAAGACAGTAAAAAACAAAACACTTAAGATTATCAAACAAAATAGTACAGCCAAGTATTTCAGATAGTTGAAATCACCTTTCTTGGGTCATGATTCAAAGACGGTGAGGTACCTGCACAGAAGGTCTAAAAAGGCTAACAACCCTCCCATATGTTGGTGGTTTGTTTTTTTGTAAGCAAGGCTGCAACTACAAAAACGGACAGAGTTGAGTAAAACAAACATGTCAAAAAAAATGCATCATGGCGTGAGGTATGGTAGTGTTGAAGTGCTACAGTGGATTTCTGCATATTCAAACTTATTTCGGGTCAACTACTTTGAAGTCTGAGCTCAGCAGGTTTCTGCCTGCTTCCCCCAATCTTTTGTCATAGGACCCCTTCTTAAGATGTCCAATGGCCGCAGAGAAGATACATTCAATTAAGCGAAAACTTAAGAACATGATCAGATATGAATGAGCATATCTGGCAATTCAGAAGGCAAAGTGTAAGTAAAAATGCAAGCATACAACTTATTCATAATAAATACATTTTCAAGCATTTAACATTATCAATATTTTAAAAAGAATTTAAATAATAAATGCAACTATTTTATACAGAACTGTACCATTTATTATACACACAAGTATATCAGTTCCCTTTGTTTACAAAGGCTGGTTACAGATATATGGAATGTTACAGTACCATCTTGCATAAAATTTTAGTACAATTCGTACTTCAAAAAAAGGGTGCAAAACACCAGCCTAATAAATCTGACTGAATTGAAATATTTTTAATTACATCATTAACACATACACAACAAGCTGTACATAAGCCCACTTTTCAAATCACCACTTCAAGATACTGTAGCAAGTACATTAGATTATAAATGATTCCAGCTATTCAGTTAAATTCATTAAAGGTTTGCACTGCTACTCACTCCGGAACCTTTGAGATATAGCCTGTATTCAGCAATTACCCAGCTCTCGTTAGTACAGTTAAAAGGCAGTCAGCACTGGTTGCCAAAGTACTAGTCACAAGAGACTTCCTCAGAGAAACTTCACCCGGGAACAAACATTTTTGGATACTTTTTTTCCTTCAAAAATAATAATAATAATTAAAAAAAAAAGTTTTATGGGGTCAAGACTCTCCATTCTGTACCTTGGATGCTGGTGGCTGCATGAAGTCCTTAAAGGGAACCAGTGCCTCCTTCAGGGCAGAGCACACTTCTGAGGAGGAGCAGGTGATACATTCTACTAAAGTCGGGTACAAGGCAATGACCTGCGCCCATGTGTTAGCATCGACTGCAACGAAGGAAAGAACAGATTCAATCACTTACTGCCCTCTAAATTCTCACAACAGACTTTTTTTCCAATACCTGTATAAAGAAGGACACATTCAGGTGGCTGAACGTAAGTGCCTAGTGCTATATGGTGTCTGCACAGGGCTCTCTGTAGGATTTTTGCAGGAGCACCGTACTCTTTTTTGCAGCAGCAGCAGCTGGAAGCCAGATGGGATGGCCATAAAATGCTGCCACACACCTGTGTTTCTACATAGGAGTCATTCGCTGTGTTTTCTGGATGAAGAATTGGCAAACTGAAGGTAATACTTTTATTACATCCATAACACTCCTGCATTTTCTGCCTGCTTTCCTCAGCTATTGACGCAAAATTGAATTGGGTGCGTTTTTCACTTCTGGAAATTTGTCAGCAACAAGGCCTTCTATTAATTTCAAATCATTCCAGATTGCAAGAGCTGGAATGACTTGGAAATTATTAATTTAAATCATTTGAATATGAAGTTTTCCCTGGGGAGAGGGAGAAACACTGCACCAAGACACAAAAATATCCATGCAAAGTTTGTCAGTCCAACAAGTGAAAATAAACATTGTAGAATGAATCTTATGTATTATGTCATTTCTTTGCTTACCTCTGTTTTAGCTCTATTTTCAAGAGAGAGCAAAACCCTGATTTCAGACGATAATAACTTTTATAAGGAAATAAAATTATTAAAAGCTAGAAGAAGTGGGAGTAAAGCAAGTCTCTAATTTGTCCAGTGGTTCTCCTCATAAGAACGTCTGCAGGAGGTTTGGCAGTCGCTGCCATACATGGACCAGGTGAAGAATTCCTCTCACTGCACTGCGGGAAGAGGGATGTGGGGAACAGCCCAGCTGAGCAGGCTGCTCTGCCCCTCCAGAGAAGGGCCCACCAAAGCACCACTCCAGTTGCATTCAGGGCTCGCCAAAAGGCTTGACGTGTCCTGGCAGAGTTCTGCCCTCTGCCTTTTGCCATCAGCCTTGGAAACTGCAGCATCATGTATCTCAGTGATGCTGCAAGTGAGGCACTGCCTCTGTCAGGAAACCCACCTGCCTGTGTTCTTCTGGAAGGGCTGGTTTGTTTGTTTAGAAAGGGTTTTTTTTCTGTTTCTCGTAATATCAAAAGCAGGGAGGCAGAGGGAAGTGCTGTATCTGCAGTTCTGTCAGAGCTGCAGAGACCAATACAGCTGGTTTAACTAAGACTCCTGACTAAGCTTTCTGGTGAGAACTGTGTGCATTCGGTAGGCACAGCTTACAGGAGGAATCGGACGCACGATTACAAGTTAAGTGGAGGTCTGCAATTTAATTCAGCCCTTTAAATACATTTGCCAACATATATTTGGGCATCACTGAGCCAAGACATCATTCTGAACATGGGGGACAGGAGGTACTAGAACAGAAAGGGAAGGGATGCAAGACTGCAAGTTTAAGTTTCCAGCAGCCTGGCCCCGCACTTAACTTGAACACCCCTTTAACTGCAGGGTGCAGCGATGTGAGCGTGATCCATAGCG
The DNA here is from genome assembly GCF_001431845.1 of Calidris pugnax. Taxonomy (NCBI): domain Eukaryota; kingdom Metazoa; phylum Chordata; class Aves; order Charadriiformes; family Scolopacidae; genus Calidris; species Calidris pugnax. The sequence goes on from NW_015094506.1 coordinate 23,721,605, forward strand.
ACCTGTAAGGGTATCGAGAGAAGAAAAAGGGCCTAGCAAGACTACATATATTTAAGAACTCTATTAGTATTTTATGGAAGGTTTTTGGTTTGTTTGTTTTTAGAAGACACTAAGCTCTATCTTATAAAAGACACAATAAATTGAAGATTTCTATTTTATTATTACTACCTGATACTTGCAGGTATACTGGCAAAACTTTGTCGTTTTTTTTTTGGCCTACCTGCCATCTAAATATACACAGAATTACAAAATACTGAATCTTACAGATTACGCTTTTCTTTTAATTTTGTGTGAAAATTTCTACAGGAAAGAGTAAGCATCTCTTTGTGGCAGATACAATGTTATCTTGTCTAGAACCATGTTGTTTAACAATTACTTACCATTTTCAGGTTGAGTTTTTTTAAGTGAATCTATGAGAGTACTGACAGCTTTTAAAACAAATATGATTTCTGTTACTTGTTGCCTACAAAGGGAAAAATGCAAACAGTCAACTACTAATTTTTGTCTCAAGAATATACTTTCTCTTTGAAACTTACACAACATCAAAAAAACCAACCCCAAACAACAGTAATGAGAACAGCTATAATGGAACCTCCCAAAAAAAAAGATATTTAGAGATTAAGGTTATCATTTGTCTTTAACTTTGCCACCACCATTGCTGTTGTCTCTGCTAGGATAGTTTTAAATTTGATACTGGAAACAGTAACTACATACACATCTCAATCTGAAAATACTAATGTACATGATTAATTGTAACCTGAAAATAATCAATTCCATCATTCATGATCAAAGCCTTCAAAAGTTAAATGAAATTTAAATAATTTCCCATTTTAAAGAATTTCCTGGTACTTTGGTCAATTTTCCTCTTTCAAGAACAATTACTTCAGTAATGATTCACAATGTTGCTGTTTGGGTATTTTATCTTATTTTCAGGGAGATTCTCCATCTCTAAATTTAGAAATTATAGACAGCTTTACTGGGAATAAAGGGAAATCAGGTTTCAGAAATACTATGTTATAGATATCAGAAACATTGTTTTAGTAACTGAAAATGGTACTTACTAAGTCACATTCCTATTGCCTATGTAATAGCATGGAATGCAACCATTATAATTTAAAGCTTTTTCAACAAAAAATTGGTATCAACATTTTCTTTGCATTGTCTTCCCCAGAAATATTTCTCTGGCTTTAAATTTCTCCCCTCCCTCCACACAAAATATGTTTTTAATGACCGAGTGATATCTGGAACGCAACCTTCTTCTCATCAAGTAATCACCATCATCTCCTCATCTGGTAATACCTTTGATCTCCTAAGGACGACCTAAGTACGTACCGTGGGAGAGGACATTTGCCACTCAATCTCTCATCTTCTATGTAGCGATGCAACACATCCTGGGACCTTTTCAGGAGCACCGAAAGTGCCATTCGAGAGATGTAGCCTTCCTGGGGAGTCGTGACTTTATTACTGAATGAAAACTGGAGCAGTGTTTCAAAGCACACCTTGGAAAACTCCTCTCTCATTCGAATATCTATTTCGGCTTCTGTCAAAGTAAAACGCCATATTTAATTGTGCAGCAGGCATGTCGATGCACTAAATATTGCATTTCAATCAGTTTCGTATATTTTGCAAAAAGGTTATCGCTTCTCTAGTACTAAAAAAGATTAGCAGTGATATGAACAAATATTGAGAGTACATTCTAAGAAAAGGTGATTGTGCAATAATCACAATAGTCCCAAAAATAAAAAATATGCAACACATTCAGTAATGTGTTACCTACTCAACACTGCTGTAATAATATATTAAATCAATTAAAAAAAAACCCCCAGCAACCTTAGTTCTGCACTGTAAGTATTAACATCTAGTACTGTACAATCCAAATATTTTTCTCCGTAATGGCTTATATCCATTTTTTTTCATCTTTCCTGCAAAACTGTAAATGTTTTTCCTTAAAGGCAGAAGAGGTGTCTGGTTAGGTACACCTCATAGTTATGCTGAAGTCAGTCAGTTTTTAAGAGCAGGGTATTATGTCTGTCTTAGAATTGTCTGAAATTATTGTTACACCTATTTCAGCTGGCACAATGCAAAACAAACTATGTAGAAAGTATAAAGTAACACAAGAACAATACTGACCAAGAAGTAAGGAAATATTTTTTTTAAAATGGCAAGGAATGCTCAACAATTTCCATAAAATAAACTACAGTTCATAAAAACAAGCTGGATATCAAACCATCTCTACTGAATACATGCCACGGAACTTCAAGTCATTATCAGAATAAGTATTCTCAGCATTTTCGTTACTTTCTTGTAGACTTAATCCCCGTATCTTTTGTCATTCAGGTACCATACCTGTAAAGGAGGATGACTGCGAATGTATTGAGCCTTTATTGAGCATAGTCATTATTTGACCAACAAATTCCTTAGGAATGAAATTAGCGTATGGCAGTATCTCTGTGCTGATGAGCTGCACCACCTAAAATAAATTACATGTGTTTATATTGGTTTTCTGAATATTAAAGTTGTAATTCTAGTATACAGAAGACAGAAACATTAAACAAAACAGATATGCCTCATGAAACTTCACAAAATCTTCCAGTGCTAGCTTTTAAAATTTGTAGATATGTCCAAAAATTGTTGTCTTGCATGTAACATTAAACTTGAAATAATAAACCTTCCCACCCCCCCCCCACTTTTGTCAGAGTTTCGAAGCAGTTATCACTCAGTTTTCCACTGACTTTAGAAATATATTCTTCAAATTGAATTTATGGTTTTGAAAAGAGAAGGTCTAACATCGGGAATCTCCCTCTCCCTTCACCCAATTCAGCATCCTCACTATGCCATTAACACACGTATCCCAGGCTTGCAACGTAACATCTGCAAGGCAGAACAAGTGAGTTAATTAAGCAAGCTGAAGGCAATGGACTGCAACTGGAATGCTTTCTATCCATGGTCTTGATGCTCCCACTCAGGAACAGAGTGGGTTCAGATCTCCAAAAATTAATGCATCAGATCTGAGCTCTGCTCACTGCAGACAGAACTGCTCCTGCTTTTCATCCAGGAATCTTTGTGTCCCAGCTGCCACCTGGGAGAGACAACAGGTGACCAAACCCACAGGTATTGCCATGTCTTCTCTCCAACTCCTTCTCCTCTGTACCCCCGATCCCTGCTCTGCCACATCCCTTTGTCCTTGAGTGATGGGGGCCCAGTCCCTCTGTGTTCCAAGTATCATCTTCTCTGACTTTTCTTTGGCCTTACCCAACCAAACACAGTCTCTTTTACAATTACAGCGGCCTCTGGACTGCACAAAAAAGACCTCATTTCTTCATTTATGCACAAGCTTTTCAGTACTGAGAACACATCTGGAGGGCAACAATGTCACTGCTGATTGAATGCCCCCCCTCGACACAGAAAGCGCTCACTTTAGGTTTAATTGCCAGCTTCCTCCATGGTTTACAATTACCTGTGTAATTGCTTGGCAATAATGTAATAAGTAACAATCAGAAAGTGGGTTAGAGGCAGAAACACCACTCTAGGCTGTTTTGAACTCGAGTGGACAAGAAGTCGTTTTTGGCACGCCACTTCCTGCTTTTTGCAGAACTCTGAAGCAGCTGAATTCTGAGCCTATGAACTTCCTGTCTTGTTTTCAAACAAGAAAAACAGTATCACAGAAAAAAATATTTCAGAACCAAATGCAATCTGTGAACGTCACTATCTCGTTACGTTCAACAGCGTATTTGTTATAGTCTCCTTACCTCAACATCAATGCTCTCATTCTTCTGAAATTCTTGAATTGAGAGATTATCAGGAGGTGTACTAAAAACAAACATACTACGTTATACTTCGAAATGCCCAACATGTATAAAGAGATAGCTATGGGAAAATGCATTACATTTCAAGTTATTACACACAAATTGGTACTATTATAAGGTAATGATTAACGTTTTAGAATAAAATCTTATGAATAATGATGATAAAAACAATTCAAAGGAAAAAACAGTAAAATTGAAGAGTTACAACTGATGGTCCTGATTAAAGGCCTGCATCACCAACACCATTTCATTTTTCATATGCACCTAAAAGTAATCTCTCTTGTCTTACACATGCAAAAGTCATAATATCTGTTTAGATGGGTCTGTGAAGGGGACATCAGGGGATCACAGTTTATTACATTTTACTTTTTCTCTCACTTTGCAAGAGACTTTTGATTTTCAGCAGTACATAGGTAAAAAACAATTTTAATTTTACATTTTCTTCTGCATTAATGAAACACACTTACCATTAATAAGACATTACTTTGTCTTTTTTCTTGATAACTTAAGCAATATATTCATTCTCATTCTTAATGAATTTTATGAAGACACAAACCCATTTTACAAACAATAATTTTGAAGAAATTCAGAACTTTCTGCAGTTCTTCCACTGTATATAAAAATTTAATTACAGATTAAATGTCCAGAAGTGATTCAACCATGAACATTACCCAATACTTTACAAGGTCCTACCTTACCTGCTTGTAAATTTGGAAATCTTGTATCCTTTGATAGGAAATTTTATGCCAACCATCAGTCATGCAGTTTTCTCTGGTGAAGTTTTATCACATTTATTGAGTCCCTCCTTGCACTTAATGGACTACCTGTTCAGTGAATCCCTTTCCTTTGCTGGATTACACTTCTGCTGAGTTACTGGGCCAAGTTCCTCAGCAGGACAGAAAGAGTAAAGGCCTCCTACTTAGGCAGCCACCAACTACTTCATCCCTGCTTATAAACCATGGTTCATGTCTGGTCTTAGGGTACACAGAAGTAGATTCATTTTCAATGAAACTAAACCAAAAAATGTACTCTAAGCTCTCGTAAATGCTTGCAAGACAGGAAGCCAGACTAGAGCTACTCCAAAATAAAACACCTAAAGTGAGCTCTCTGTGGGTGATGGGTCCTCATCATGAACTGTTTTGCTTTACAGATCTGCTTCTACTACACTTGAAGGGGGGAGGGAAAATAAAAAACCACAAAGGTGGTACTTCACATAATAGGTAAACTCTGAAATACTTTGCTTATAATCCCATAATCATAGGACTGCCTGCTAAAATCTACACAGATTCAACATACAGTTAGCAAAACTATGAGAAGGAAAATCAATTATGAGCCGATGGCAGCACGTGGGACAAGAACTTTCTGAGCTCCATAAACTGGGAGGCTGAAGGAACACGTCATGAAAATACCACTTATGTGGCCACCTTGCACTCTTCTTTAGTAATAATCTCACTAATCCAGCAGAAACAGCACACAGGTCTAGATGTGTGTCTGTTCTGACTTACACCCTTCTCATTTTTCTAACACAGAGCAGAGGTCGGAATCCTCATGTTTATGTCTCTCTGGAATTTAAACAGTTGCAAAACCTGACAGACTGCGGGTTCAGTTTCTCCATAGTGTCTGTTTTGCACTGAAGGTATTATGTTACTAGAGCTAATGGAATAACCAGTAGCATTAATAACAAAAATCAGATACAAGGTGCTATATAAGGGCAATATAATTTCATATATTGAATTATCTCCTTTTCCCATAATTTTACTTTTTGTCTTTTTAAAATAGCTTCATAACATCTTCAAGCTGAGGAACAGTATGGAAATCTAACCACTTGAAAGGAATGGCTAGAAATATGGGAATTAAGACTGCCTGTTGTATTTCAACTTGCTGCTGTTGTGTACGCTTGCGTGCAACGATGCATCTTAAATTAGACAATGGTTTGGTTTTTTTTTCTTTCTTTCTTTCTCCAGAGAAACCATCTGATTAAGCACACAGGATGGTCACTACTGAGAAGGAAGGAAAATGATAGGGTCAATCTGCCACAACATTCCCTGCCTAATTTATGGCAGAACAGGCAGATGCAAGGAAGAGAGAGCTCTGGACTGAACAAAGACCCAAGCTGTTCTTCGAGCAGAGGAATCGGTGCAGCATTGCAGTGACGAGCAGACTGGCATCCTTTGGCTTATTTCCAAGCCCCCAGGAGTCGGGGGGGCTTTTCCTCCACCCCCTGTCCCTCCCCAGGAAACACCAGACGTGGTGGGTAGTTCAGAGCTCACATGCTCGCTGGCAAGGCAGCTGCCAAACACATGGTTGTGGGCCTGTGCCAGCCTTGTCCTCACAAGGGTACTCATCTGGGCCTGTCTTCTCCATCCCACTGCCAAATTTAATGAAAGGTTTAAGAACTTTGAAGGCTTCTAAATTTCAATAAGATCCAGTTATTTTAGGTAACGGGCTTGGATTTCCCCCCTATCACCCCCAGTGCTCCTATATGATGCTGACCAAGATAAATTTCCCCCCCCATCTTCTGGGTGCTTAGCATGACACACCTGAAGTTCAGTCTGCGCACCTACAGCTAATTTTCAGTTTTGACAATTATGACAGTATGTAGCAATGCTCCTGATTGAAAAAATACCTAGATCTCCCTTCCTCAAAGGTACTTCACGTAGTTAACTTCACCACTGTATGTGAAACACTCAAGTGTTACATATATGACTAGGAAAAAAAAAAGAAGAAAATATGAAATACTGTACTTATTATTAGCTTGTGAGTTTGGCAGTCAGGAAGTTTGGAGTTATACGTTGAAAACAAAGAACAAAATAAAACATTAAGTAGCTGTTCAGTCAGTACCTTTTGTAACACATAAAGAACCTCTTCAATAGTAGTGTAACCTATTATGATGCATACAAATGCCGGTTGTGTTGAAATACATGGGGCGCTTTCGTTCTGACAGTTCCTAATTTGTGACTGACTGACTTTGATAGAATCATAGAATGGTTTGGGTTGGAAGGGACCTTAGAGATCATTGAGTTCCAACCCCCCTGCCATGGGCAGGGACACCTCCCACTAGAGCAGGTTGCTCAAAGCCCCATCCAGCCTGGTCTTGAACACCTCCAGGGATAGGGCATCCAGAACTTCTCTGGGCAACCTGTTCCAGTGTCTCACCACCTTCACAGTAAAGAATTTCTTCCTAATATCTAATCTAAATCTCCCCTCTTTCAGTTTAAAACCATTACCCCTTGTCCTACCACTCCACTCCCTGATAAAGAGTCCCTCCCCATCTCTCCTGTAGGACCCCTTTAAGCACTGGAAGGCTTCTATAAGGTCTCCCTGGAGCCTTCTCTTCTCCAGGCTGAACAACCCCAACTTTCTCAGCCTGTCCTCATAGGAGAGAGGCTCCAGCCCTCTGATCATCTTCGTGGCCCTCCTCCGCTGGACTCGTTCCAACAGGTCCATGTCCTTCCTGTGCTGTGCTTTACTTTACAGAGGTGTTAAGACCCTTCTGTCCAGTCACCTATATCTGATCTGCCAGATATGCTACACACTTGTTCACGTAGCAAGCTACTCCCAAGTAAACAGATTTGTATAGGTAAGGTGTCTAAATGAAACACTGCTCTGGGGGCTGAAAGCTTTGCTGCGCCGATGCAGTGCAGCCAAAGCATAGTAGAAGGGTGAAGAGCCAGGGGAGCCCAGAGGCAGCGGGACGCAGACCACTGCTATGAGCAGGCTTTCCGGGGTACCGAGCTCCCAGCCCCTGCCCCCGTCTCAGGAGGGCTTTAAAGCACAACAACAAAGAGCCAACAGCCACCCAGGGCCCCGCTGCGCACAGCAGCACTCTGCTCTGAAGCATCTTTTTGGGAGAGTATTGATTTAATTCCCTCATGCGAGGGCAGACTTCTGCTCTAGTAAATTATATATACACGCACGTTTGTTGAATTTTATTTTATATAATGGCTTGACATGCTTCCATGAAAGCCTCTGGGAAAGAAGAATGATATGAAATAATAAACAGACCAGCCTCTTACTAGAAGACAATTTTGTGTAAATTAAGTTACATGAAATGTATTAATTTTTAAATGTCATTTTGATTTATAATAGAAATCAAGATTGAGCCCCCTCAGCTGTAGCTGGCTTTAAAAAAAACTTTAAAAAAGCTGAAACTTATTGCTTGGAAGCTGTTAATTCTCTATGACAGTAATATTTTCCTTTTTCATTTACCTGTGTTCTTTTGGCTATATTTGAAATTTCTTGATGTACAAAGCTGCAGAGACCATTCCTGCTGCGCTTTGTACTTTTTAAACACCAATGGGTATCTCCTCTCATTCAGCCTCATAGCTGGCTTGAAATCCTGTTCCTTTCCAAAAGACAGAGGCAAGACCATACAGAGGAGGTTCACTATTCTAAACAGAGATTCATAGAGCTTTTAATTTAAGGGTTCTAACCACAGTGGATCTCTTGCCTAACCAATGCCAACTCAGTTGCACTGCTGGATGCAATATTAGGTTACTTCCACATGCCATTTCTAGGACCATGGTGATTAGAAAAATTATAAATTAGACTAGAAAAATGTAAAATCTTGATTAAAAATTTAGAACATCAGTGAAATAGAGTTTTATCCTTCTACTCTATCCTCAATTGGGTAGAAGCTTGAGGATGTTCATACAAAAATGAGACAATATGCACTGGCATATTTTATTGAGCAAAGCTAAAGGGAAAAACTAACCCAATCTGTTACGCAGTGTTGCTGGGAGGACTGACTGCAATTAGATATTAGCAAGTTTTACAGAGATGCAGATCTTTCATATTTAGAACCATCCTAGCAGTGCTAAGTCAGCTTTGAAGAATAAAGGTTTGAAGAGCAGGTACAAAAGGAAGATATTTACCTAACTGTGCATGGAGCCTGGACAGATAATAGCATGGAACACGTAGAGCATTAAATAGCGGAAGTGGCAGACTATGAAAAGGTCTACAGGAGTGAGAAAGAACAGTGAGTTTCTTTGTGACAAAACATTTCCGTTTCCTTGAAGCAGAGCTTTGGAAAAATTACAGAATACTGGCATAAGAAAGTCAATTTTCAGTTCTAACCTTATGCAGGTCTAACTGACTATATCTAACTGTATTCCTGTCACAAGGGCTGACATGTTGGATAATTGTAAAAGTCTAGATAATGCAGTAATGCTGTTACTCTGTCTCACCGGTAGCCTCTCGGGATGTCTCTGAATCGTGTTTTCCAAATTCTTTGTGCTTCAGAGCCTTTTCTGTCCATGCTGGTCTTCAGCAGTGCAGCCAGATTTTAACACTCCTGCACCTGACTTAATAAACCCCCTGTCCTGCATGGCATACCTGTTGGAAAGCCACCAGGCGTGACCGACTCACAGTCTCATAAGCCATAGCTGTAGTCAGCAGGGTCACTAAAACCAAGGCAAATCTACAAGTCACTAATCTAACTAAGAGCACAGGGTGCTCTCAGCTTCTCATCTGTGGCTTGGTTAACTGATTTTGCTGATATGGACAAAAATCTAAGTACTACCAAAAGTTTTAAAAAACACAAGTGATTGTTAATATAAATAAATCAGGGAACACATCAAAGAAGTTTTATACAGTTTTTATACCACCTAACTGGTTGAAAATAAAGGACCAACATGGACAGTTGGAAAGAAAAGCACATTCTCATCGCCCTCTCCTATAATCTGAAAGTTGACATGCACCTCAACTCCACGATAAATTTTAGCTGTTACTTTCAAAACAGTGAACAGATTCTCCCAAATTACTCTGGAATAAGATACCACTACGATTAACATGTATTTACTATGAGAACTATAACAAAGAGGGAAAAAAGGAAAGAATACAGTAAATTTGAAAATTCTGAATTCAATTTACTTAGAAATGGAACAACTACAGATATAAGAGACTGACTACACCGCAATTACAACCCACTAGAAGACACGATTTAAAAAATATTAACACAAAAGGGACAGGTTGCCCTATTTGCCAAGGCTGGTTTCACAGCATCTTGCAGAGAAGTGCAGAAGGACTTAACCAAAGGAAATCAGAAGAGAATTACCTCAACGTGGGAAACTTCCACGGCTATCTCTAGAGCCCTCCTTGCATCACAGCGAGAGGCACGCTTCAGGAGCATTGTGGGGAAGAGGAGGAGGATGAAGAGGATGAAGAAAAGGAGAAATGACTGCTATTACTAATTGTCCTGACTACTGGCATGAGGCAGATGTACTCCCGTCTTAGCTTTAACTTTTTTTAGGACCACAAGGCTCAGGCTGACAGAGGGAACAGAAAGGCTACCTGTCCTACAGCTACTAAGGGTAAGGCTTTAACAGTAAGGAGGAGAACCATGCACTTGGGAAGATAAACTGCTATTTAGAAAAAGACAGGCATTAGGGGTGCAATCAACCAACCAACCCCAAACCAGACGGTCACTAGTCATACAATGTACAACTGTATAAGCAAAAATCATCTACTCAAAACAAGCCAGGAAAGAACAATGATGATGGCCATTAATTATAATAACAGGCCAAATTACCCTGCTGTAGCCACATGGTTCTATAAGCCACCAGCCTATTTTTAATATTTTAAATTCCTTTGAACCTTACACCTCCTAAATGATATAAAAGTTTCATATAACTTTTCTGAGAACATCTTTAATTCTGATAAAAACGATGATCCCTAAAACACATTTTTTATGTAAAATTATAGAATACACTCTGGTCTCTTAAAAGGCAAAATGAGGCTTAAGCAAAGACAGACAAATTTAGGGGCATCATAAATATTCACAAAAGTACTATCTTTCCTTTACCTCCAGAGAATATTTGCCCATGTGTGACAGCTGGCAAAAGCTATTAGAATTCATGGCAACAGTGACTGTTTCTAGCAAGCAACATGTTAAGATGGAATTTCTATGGTCGGAACAACTTTCAAGAAAGTATAAATCACTCATTGGAAATTAGAAAAACAGACAACATATTTGGCCAAAAAGGTCATACAGATGATAGTGAATTATCTTGAATTACAGTGAAGATCTGTGACAATCCCACTTCCCTGAATTTATGAATTATTAATACCCCAAAAGTGTAGCAGTGCCAGTCTGGGTCAGCTAAGAACATGCAAAATGGATTTGTTTCATCTGTTTTGCAGATATTTAGGACATTTACAACAAATAGTACATATTCCCAAACTAACTTCTAAGTGAACATATGTTCGTCTACAATAAACCGAAAAACCTTAATTTTAACTTTGTAAACCCAACAATGATAATGATTACAGAGTGTTAAGTGATCTGGACAGCCTGTCTCAGAATAGAAGCAGGACTACTAACAGCAGTTCCAAACAAAACCAAACAAGATACTGCAAAGATTATTTTAAATAAAAGAAACAGTGAAGCATCAAAGCAAAAACCTGGATGATTAAAGTGTCTTTTATGTTGTCTTGATGAGCTTTTTTCATTTTAAGGTTCTCCTACTTAATATTTCTTTGAAGTAAATGCAAAAACAAAAGAAAGGTTTTTTCATTCAATTGTCGTGTAACCCTATTGATGGAATTTTAAAACCATTCATCATTACAAACATTTTGACTAACGGATGAGTCTCTAAAATTAAGTTTCATTGGGTTTTGTCTGTTTTGGGCAAGCTGCTATTTATTCATCATTAGTAAATACAGCTGTGTTTGGTTGCTGTGTTTGAAAACTATACACACACAAATACACGGCATATTAGTATAAGGTACAGAAAAACCCTACTGTTTTCTACTAAAAAGAAAGATTAATTTGTTACTGAAATCAGCAAACAGACAGAAAATCAGGGAATTAAATTTTTGATATTCCACATTGTCCTTTAATCTGAGACACTATTAGATATACTTAAACTACTCCTGAAAGATGCTTACCCACAGATGTTCACAGGAGATGGAAATTCCGTATGGTTCCCTAAGCGATCTTCTAAAATACCTGACCTTCCTTACTGTAAAAGGTTTCCTTAATGTCCAACCTAGATAATCTTTGCTGTACTCAAATCCATTTTTACCCCTTCTCAAGGGACAATAAAAATTCTTCTCTGCAGCAATCTTTTAGCATATTCTGAAGATTTATCATGTCTTCCTAATGATATATTATTTTGGTTGAACAAACTAATAGATCAGGTTGTCTAAGTCTCTAATCGTTATTATTTTTCACTTCTGGATTTTCTCAATGCACCCACATCTACTGTGATCCATTCTTGAGAGATTATGCATTTACTTATACATCTGCCTGTCTGTCTAGCTATAAATCTACTTAGCTACATTTTTCATGAAGTATTATAAGTAAAGCGTGGTTGATTATTAAGGTGTGATCAATTTCTCTTGGGTAGGAACACATGCAAGACAACTATGGGCTTCTAAGTAAACAGCAACATAAGAAACAATTTTCCAAAATTCATATTCAGTGGAATATTTCAGAATAGAACTCAAGAGAAATCCATACAGTTAATGGTGTTCACCTTAACTAAAAAAAAAATATTATTGCAATTTGATTCAAAGCGAAAAAAGGAACAAATTGAGTACACATCAGTAACTCTTGATTAAATCTACAGTAAACATCCTCGGGAGTCCATAAGGAATTCCTTGGCCTGGTCAGAAAGGCTATGCCTTGTATTCAGAGGTCAATTGAGCTCTTTTCTGCTCTCACATTTCACCTTTTAAAGGAAGTTTTCTCTACTACTTTCTGCAAGTATACTTTTTTGAAGTAGACAGACTGGTTACCTTTTTTTCCTTCATTCATTAAAATAATTTTCAGATATGAAATATCTCTAAAAACAAGGCTATTTTTACTGAACTCTACTGACACATTTACTGAACAAATTGCTTACAGATATTTTTCCAGTTTAAAAAAAAAAAAAAAAAAAAAAAAAAAAAAAAAAAAAAAAAAAAAAAAAAAAAAAAAGAGGAAATTGTGTTTACCTTTTGGTGAATAAAAAGTCTTCAAAAGTATTCGCTAACTCTGGCCACATACTGTCAAATTTTCCAGAAGATGCATGCTGCCTTGCAACAGGTAGTCCGATAGAGAGAACTTTGAGAAGAGAGGAAACAGCCAGCTTCCATGTGCTTTCAGAAGGACAGGAATATTTCAAACTAAGAGGTATTCTTAGTGTCTGCAACATGAAAGTTAAAAGAAAAATTAGAGTTGCTCAGACAAATCTAAGATTAGGACAGGTTTCTGAAGAAGATGTTGGCAGACACTGTCACAGACAATAGTACATATCCCTACCTTTGCTGCTGGTATATGAGGTGCTCTTTTAAAAGTATAATTATAAAGATGTTTTAGCATATACCAGCTGGCTAAAGCACAGGCCTATTGCCAAGTACAAAGTCAGAAGTCAGAGCTGATCCATTATCAATTACATTATGAAAATAGGTTCTAATTTTCTTTTTCTGTGTTGCCATCCACCATTTCTAAGCCTGACAAATCATTGAATCATGGAATGCGTTGTGTTGGAAGGGACCTTTAAAGGTCATCTAGTCCAACCTTCCTGCAGTAAGCAGGGACATCTTTAACCAGATCAGATTGCAGATGGGTTTTCCTAACATCCAACGGGTTGCAGGCAGTTCATTAGCATGAGTGTATTCTGGAGAGTTTAGTCCCATTCCTAGAAAGCTATCCCAAGTGCTTCCAGAGTGAAGAAAATAAAACTCACTAAATTTAAACTTTTCTTAATGTGCAAAAGTTGAACTGTGTATATAATCCCTGGAAGACACCTGGTCATTGCTGACTGTTAAACCACATGAAGTTTAAAAGCAAAGACAGAGAAATTCTAAGATAAAGGCTGCAATACAACTCCAACGTCTTGCAGATGAAAATAAAGCAAATTTTAAGTCTTTTAGATGGAAAGACAGCTTCCATACCTATAAGAGAATGCCATTAATGAGCTTAAAAACATTAAGCATATGCACTATTTAGATTATATGTATTCCTTCTGGCATTGTTAGTGAAAGTAACTGGAACCTGATACCGAATTATCTTGGAAAACTAATTATTTAATTTACATTTCAAATACATAGTGACTAAAGTTGAATATTACACATATGTTACCAATGCTTTTAGTGAAGTCTGCAATTAAGGAAAGGGAAGAAAGAGGAAAGGCTCACTCTTACTCTCAAGAGTAAGTCAATTGTAATCAACTCTTTATTTCCAAAAATTATGAGAGCTAGGATCTAACGCTAGAGTATTTTTTTCCTGCTGCTGTTGTTCATAGGGGTCAACTCTAATTACAGTATCAACATGAGCTTTACAGAAAAGTAATGAAAAGTAATTTTAAAAACATTTTCACCTACTGGACTAGATCACATGATTATCAACTGTGAATTTTAAAGAAACGTGGTGTTTATATCAGTTTCCCCCATCCCATTAAAACAGAAGTGGAAAACAACTGCATTAACTTTGAAATACAAATATTTAATTAATAACAGATTCCAAATAATACTGCATAAGTATTTTAAACACATTCAGGTTTCTAAATTTCTAAACAGGAATAAGCTGATGTAAGCCAAGTCACTACAAGCAAACCTAGGTTGCATACATTTTTTTTCCAGACTTTTACTACTATCTCTATTATTTATCACGATTATTTGCTAAAATGGAAACGAGGTCTAAAGAACTTAAGGGTCCGGCAATTTTACTTTGAAGGCACATTTGTGCACCTATAACATTTCATAATTACATCAATGACACACAAAGTCATTAAAGCAAACCAAAAGTAACAGCTAGAGCAGTCGTCAGCAAAGCATATATGCCAGTCTACAGAAATTGGTCTTTGGCCTTCAATGCCATATTTAGTAAGAGGCCTGTGTACCAGATTTAAGCACACAATACTTTCAAAGATTAATATTTTGTGGCCAATACATTTGCTAATTTTTATCTTAACACTGAAATACTGATGCTGGCATTATCCAGCTAAAGAACAATACATATGGCCTAATCAATAGCCTTCCACCTTCAAAAGATCTTACTTCCTGCTGCTCATCTTCATAAAATATCTATTTGTTTACTACAGCTTTAAGCTTCCCAGAAAGTGTTTATTAACACTAGGTTAAAATAAAACTCATGATTTTCAACATAGGCTGATTGAATTCAGAGCATTTGCAGGACAAACTTTTACCTTAATAATGTTCTGAAGAACCTTCTCCGTTACCACAGCTTTATGGCAAGCTGTCTTTTGGTATAAATCCACAACAACTTCTAATGATCTCTCAGCAAATGGTACATAATTCAATGCTACCCATTCCGCCTAGGAAAAGAAATTAGTAAATTACTGAACTATATGTGAAAACGTATTAGTTAAGGAACAGAAAATGTATGTTTTGCGTTGAACTCTCAGTTTAATGCATGCAAGGTTTGCTAATATGGTCCAAGCAACAAAACTGCAAATAATCTGACTAAGAAAATGTACTCTACATTGAAGTAAAGTACATTTAAGTAGGAGAAATGTTGCAGTCTAGGCAAGACAACTACATTAGGACAATCTTTAAGGAAATTTAACTCACCGGTGCAAATAGTTGTATCTAGTGTGATTCCATTGTGTTGCAGGACAAATAGAATAAGAAGAATTAATACATACATAATAGTTACCTCTTCGATTACACTGAATCAGATGCTCATGCTTAGTGAACAGCAGAGTACACAGATAAAAATAATTATTGAATATGTCCCATTTCTCTACAGCACGTGCAATTCAAAAATTTGCAGCTTGAGGGAATTTTCTCCATTCAAAATTATCATGTCTTCCTATTAAATTTGTTGTCACACATGGGACAAGTTATTCCAGATTAATTCACTGGACAGATTCACGCACATTCACTATGTGTGGTGTCAACGCAAGACCCTTCTGCCACAGAGGAATACAACATATAAATGCAAAGTAGAATTTGAAGGGAGCAAACAAAGATAACAAAAGCATGTAAAAAATACTAATAAATTAACTTATTACACAACATGCACAGTGAAGTTTTTATAGATGGAACAAATGCATCTTGCTAAACAACCTGTATCTGAAGCTGAATTGGGTTCACCAGCCAAGTGAAACAAGTAAGATTTCTAATTAATTACCTGATTATATTTTGCATTTGCAATGTGCTTTGTTTCCAGCTGTCCATACTGTGGAGGTTTACAGGAAAATTCTACAAAGGCCAACAGCTGGTCGAAGATTGCAGGATACATTATCTGCATACTTTCTGAGCCCACACATATAGCCTAAACCAAAAAAAAAAACACAAACCAAAACAAACAAACAAAAATTATCTTGAGCTTTCACATTCAGAAATCTGCAACACTACAAGGAGCTCCTAAGGAGAAAATCCCATGTAAGACTATGCAAGAGTCATGCTTTATAAAAGACAGTGTATAGTTCTAACAGTTTAAGTTAAGTTCTGTTATTTTATTAAAGTAGATTAAGTGGCAAGATACCTGGGCATATATTTTTTAATAAATACAGCTATCTCCTTCCATCCAATGAAAGATATCTTTTCTTTACAAACTCTGCTTTGACATGACAGCAAAATATGTCTAATGTAAGTCTTGTCTGTTGATCTCAGCCACATCTTCTTTAAGTTCTACTTCAAGGACCACTTAAATCTCAGAAGTAATTCATACATGGTTTTCATAAGTAGTTAAAATTGTGTCTTACAGAAAGGAACATAAATAAAATGAGAATATGATATGATTTTGGTATAGCTGAAACTCATAATCTTGCTTTAAAATGGAAAACATTTCAGGAAGGGTGTGCTTAGAAGATGTCAAGGAAATATCATGTTGTCATAGGCTAATGATTTCCTGCTTCAATATAAATCCCAAGGCAAACTTAGGCCATTTATTTTCAAAGCCAGATATAATAATTCTATGAAGTTACTCCAATTATTTTCTGTCATTTTAAATGCCTTGCTTTTCCTCCCAAAGTCTCTGCTCTCAAAGCTTCAAGAAACAGTCTATTTATTGCTCCACAAAAAGACATTGCGCTTGTACTGTCATTTTTCTCTGGGGGGGAATCAAACCCCCTCTTCATTAACAACACATCATCCATGACAAGTTGTGGCTGAACTCACTCAAGGTGCCAACTTCTCCAAAGCTGCTGGAGTGCAGCCTCCGTGCTGGGGCTGTGTGATGAGCTGTGACAGTCAATGGGCTAGCAACTCTCTCGAGTCCCCACCCACGGGAAGGAACAAGCCAACAAGGGCTACGGGCACCGTCATGGCTAGACCACCCTAAGACCTAGCTGCATCTTCAGCCAATCTACAACCTACAGCAGAGCACTCCATCGGTCATCCGTTGTCTTTCCCTATTCCTCAGCTTCCTGCAATTCAAAATGCATGTCTAATGCTCAAAAAGCTTAATAAACATTATTAATATATTGCAGCACTCCTCCTAAAAAGCCATACTCCTTTGCTGGTGCTCAAGTTCAAGACTGTACTGAACTCTGAGAAACATACTTTGATGCTAGATACTCACCTGTGGGGCAGAAGACTAAAAGGTTAATGGCTGATCTAAAGGTATTCAACATGCTGTAAAACAATTTCAGCTAACACTGCTACACTGAAGTCACTGCACTAAATTTTAACAGGTTAATGCAACATTACAGACCTACTAGAAAACGTATAAAAATGATTTTTATATACCAAAAAGTGTATTAGAAAGGGAAAGAGAGCATTCACAAAGCCCTGGATAACTTTCATATAGATGCAACTTACTTGCACAGATGCAACTTACATTACCCACAGAAGACTACCTTAACATCTATAATAGCAAAATTTCAAAATACGTTTGCCATTCATTCCACATTGTTAGATGATGATGATGGTTATTATTACTATTCATTTCAGGATCACTAGCAAATAATTTCAGATGCTACTATTTCTGTACTGATGAACAAAAGCAATAACTACTTCCTATTTGAAGTTTATACATGAGTAGCTTCTTAATATTTTATGAAACTCTTGTAAAATTTTTATTTTACAAATAGAAGCATTTCCTCTCCAGTCTAGTGGGGTACTTTGAACTGTAAAAATTATCCATATAATATTAACAAATAGGAGAATTAGGTCACTTACTTTTGAAAATCCATCTAACTAGAATTGCTTTTCAATAAGCTTTGTGCTTCTGACTGACACCAGGTAACTTTTATCGAAGCACTTGAAAAACTCAAAAATAGCCCAGCAAAGTGTGACAAAGGATGCTGAAAGTATCTTTAAGAGCTGCTTATAAAACAGAGTACTATTTACTGTATTAAGTGAACGTATTTACATACTTAAGAGACATGTATAAATCAAAAAGTAATGGTCAGGCAACAACAAAACACAAACAAACCCTAAAATAAAATACTCAGCAGGTCATTGTTTGCTGTAAAAATTGACACAGTAATTGAGTTTCAGAAATTTATGCTTTAAAGCATTCTGGTACTAACCTTCCAGTTTTTTAATAGTTCAGATTTATCTAACAACTCCCAGTGCCACTGTTGTCAAAGTCTACCTTTTTTTTCACAGCTGCCCGCAGCTAAGTCGCTACCATCAGTATAGGTAAATATAGCTTTCAGTTTACCATGCTCATAGCTTAATAAGTTAATCCACACAGACTGCAGAGGCAGAATTCAAAGGTATCTGATCCCCAAGTACGTATCTGTGCAACTCTGAGCAGCTGATCTAGAGTGAATGTAGGGAGGGACTGAGAATAATCAGAGAATTAGAGCTTGAGTACAAACTTCTGCTGAGCTACAGTGATGAAACAGACACCTATACTATAGCAATGAAAGACGAGAAAATACGTTCTAGTGAGAAAGAAAAACAACAAAATAAACTTAAAGGAGAAACAGAAGTTCCCTTCCAGTCTTACGTTCCCGAGTTGCAATGTCCTTTACTAGTGCAATCATATCGTAAAATCTCTTTACTAAACCTGTCAGGGGCTCAGTCTTAAAAATGTCAGCATTTTTTTCATGCTATTCCAACTGCAAAGTTGTTCCAGAGCTTCCTGGAAAATCACAACTGACCCAAATCTTCCTGTATCAGCAAAGAACAAAACTTAATCTGATCCCCTATGCAAACATGTAAGAAATGTTTTGTTTCTTCAAAGGAGGTGGCAAATATTTACATGCTGTTCTTTAACTGTTCCACTAGCTCCTGGTGTACTCCTGAGAGTATTCATTCATTTGAAGAGAGGAAGAAGACACTGTGGCCTCCAGCAAAACCATCTGACTGATGGCCCCTACTCCACATCAAAACTGGCAGGTGCCTTGCCATGTGAATTGTACTGTTATATATATAGCCAAGAGAAGCAATCATGTGATTTCACAGAACTTGCTGATGTCCAAATATACTTTTAATTTATTTTTTTTTAGTAATTTCAGTGCTGTTTTGTTAGTAACATAACTATAGGTGGGGTGGGAGGTACTGTATAAATTGAGGTACCTTCCTATGTAAGTCTGTTTTTGCAAAGACACGTAACTGCTGTGCTGTTTAGTTTGGGAGAGGAAAAGGGGAGACATCTCTGTTTCTCATGGGGACTTACTGCTTTTGTTATTGCTTAAGAAAACTTCAGCTAAAACAGTTTAACAACTTGACAAGAACAAGTGTATTTAAAAATGTGCAGCTTTTCCTCATCTTAAAAACTCTGCTAACCCCTTCTTTGCAAAGCACTAATGCCTGCAGCCTTTGGGAACTAAGAACATCTGGATAGGGAAACCAGCAAAGAAACAGAAAAATATGAGGTGATATAGAGTGATTAAGTAGGGAAAACAGGACTTGGCCAGGGCTGAGCTGCTGGAAAAGGAAGGGTACAAAAGGGCCAAGCCTGACTGGAAAATGATGAAAATGCAGTGGATACGATTGGCGTTAAAACTTCGTGTTATATATATCTCCACACACAACACTGAGATTTAATACTGACTTCTAATCTTATACCTCTGTTCTCAGAACACATTCATGAATATTTGTTAAAGCCAAAGACTAAATGAGTGACTGCAAGATTCTGCCTTGCTTGTGGGGTTTAAGTAAACATGGGATAAGTCAATCCACAGTAAACAAAACGAAAACAAGATACTGAATTGCTGTTCATTTAGCAGGCACCATGTGTTCTATGAGCTAAATGAGGCAGGATCCTGTCAGGGGCCGGGGGGGAGGCAGGGAGGTATGACCACATAGTTAAGGTAAGTAGTCATAGCATGAAAGCCCAAAGGGAATGAAGTCAGCTCACATGGGTAGCTTTAATTCTGCCATTTCTCGAGTAGGTTTTTTAGGGGGGGGAGGAGGGTGTGTGGTTGATTTTAAAGCAGTGGGTACCAGAAATGCAGGATTTCATTCATTATCAACTTCGCTTCTTTTGAATAAGTAAGTTTTCTGAAAGAACAATGTATTCTGCAAGGAGATATTTTAGAACTCCAACAAGAAGCAAGGAATACTTTTTTCTTTTTTTAACTCTCCAGAAAATGAGCACCCTAATTTGTTGTTTACAGATTCACTCGCATGAAGAGTGCTCTTTGGGGATGAGTTCTATAGTAAGAATTTCTTCAGCAGAGATACAGCGTTTTCCTTAAACAGCTGATTAGCAAGAGGCAAGAAGGCAGGTGGTCTGCCAGAGACCTTTTTATATTTTATGTTCTGCATGAACTCAAAGTTCTCATGATAACTGTTCTTCTAGACTTCGTTTATGGCACTACCTGGGCAACGTAAAGAATACTGTTTGTGAGACTGTTCCCCCAACTCCACGTACAGACCTTCATACCAGTACAATACTTTAGCATTACATAGACAAGTAAATGGCTACAGCACAGCACTTATGGTATTTCTACAATCAAACAAAAGGGCATTTTTATAAAGATTACACCATTGCTTTCAATGCAGAGCACCTGGGCTGCACTAGGAATGGAGATCTGTTTTTTCTAATCCAGTATACTGTGCAAATGTAAATAATTTAAAAATTCATGTCTGAGTCACCACTGTACAGTTCTGAGAAGAATTAAGACACAGTGCAGTTTACCTTTCACCACGCATTTGAAGTCACGTTATTACCTTTTGTAAAACATCTAAAGCTGTAAGCACCGCTTCCTGTAAACTTGTCAAAACTGCTTCAGTGTAAGATGGGAGGATGAAAGGGGAAGCATCAGAACTGATTGGAACTGAAACAGCACCGTGCAAAATGACACCCAGCTTTTGGAGATCATCCATGCTGAAACCAGTTTTGATGTGTTGGTAAAGAGCCGGGAATATTTGAATTAAAGCTGTAAGAAAAGGCTGGCTGGGAATGAAAGTCAATTTATCACAAGTAATTGGAGGCCTTGTACTTTCTGAACCAATCCTATACCAGCTGTTCCAGGCTGCCCACCAAAGATTCAAATCTTCAATTTCATCTGTTATTACAGGTGGTTCAGATCCGTTGTATCTTCCCAGTCTTTCTCCTATGGAGTCAGTCCTCATGAATGATCTGCCAAGACTAGTGGCAGTTGTTGTCCCTACCACCACAGGTACAGAAACATTGAGAGCAGGTGGTGTGTCAGGCTTCTCTGAGTCTCGAGCAGGAGAAACAATTTGTAATATCTCCTGGAAGCTTTTCAAAGCAGCCAAGGAAACTTCATTATTTTTGCTGAGTGCTGCTGATTGGATGTGATCAAGAAGAACATCCCACGCTTGGGAAAAGTCTCCTATTTAAAAAAAAAAAAAAAGAGAGAAAAAAAATCAACTTGGAACTGGCTTTCTATTCCCTTCCCAGTCACCCTGTCTCAAAAAGGCTGCTCATGTACTTGTTACAGAGAAATTCCATGAGGTCAGGCGATGGCTTGAATGACTTTCAGAATCTTTCAGTTCAACCATAACCAGAAAGAATTAATGTGACAGAGAAACACACAAATATGAAGAATGAAACAATATATCTATGTTTATATCAAATTTGCTAGCTAAAAATCACATACCACATCCCATACCAGAAAAATATGTTGTGGTTTTTTAATTCAGGATAGTGAAACCGATTTGTTCTTAAGCATAACAGATGCCTGTTGATTTCAAAAAGTGTTAAGCACACTCAAGGAATTAAGGGTCAAATATATAGTCATGCAATGCATTTATAAAGAACTGATTTTAAAATGCTCGGATAAGTGTGGAGTAAAGATTTCATTTTTGGAGTTTTATTATTTCATCAAATGTAGCCTTAATCTTTAGTTTTCTGTGCTACCAATTACAGGGTTTGAATAATTAAAAATAGCCCTGAAATGGTTGAATTTTTTATTCCGTTTTAACTCAAGTTTAATATAGTTTCATAGAATCATAGTATGGTTCAGGTTAGAAGGGACCTTAAAGACCATCTGGTTCCAATGCCCCTGCCATGGGTCAGGACACCTCCCACTCAACCAGGTTGCTGAAAGCCCCATCCAGCCTGGCCTTGAACACCTCCAGCGATGGGGTATCATGTTAATATAGTTTAAAATCTACTGCATTTCTGCAAATGACCAATACTCTTGATACCTATTAATACGTTGGTATCTGTATTACAAATAACCAAAATGAAATAACATGCAACTTATTGCTAGTTATATACATTAATTGCATACTACGAGATGGAGAAGGTATATTAATATAACGGGGAATTTTCTTTGCAAGCTATACATTCCCTATTTCTTTTTTGTTTTCTCCTTATAGAAATTAAACATTAGGTCATTTACCAAGCTGTTGTAAAATATTACTACATACAATTGAACAATGTAAATGTTCAATACTTCACTGACTTTGCAAGTGAGTTCTCTTTACATTGTAAGAGCACTGTTAAACTTGACACACTGATGACATGGAAGAGTTCTAGGCAAGCACTGCGTAACTTCAGAAACTCAAGAGGAGAAATACATTCTGATAACCAAAAGAATAGAAAAAATATTATTGCTATCAGACTACTATAAATTAAAGCTCTTTGGCACCCAGAATTGTGACTTGTGAGATTTAATCTCAAGTACTGTGATACAGAAGATGAAATTGGTACTTAAAATTTTTGGCTCTAGGGACCACGATTAAAAACTGTAATTTTCATCACATTTGAGGTGAGACACAACTGAACACACTTCTAAGCTAAAATTAAGATTCTTTCCCAGTACTTTACCTAAAAAAAATATACAAAAGCAGAAAGTTTATTACTGTATCTTTCAAGAATTTAAACTATAAATTTTACCTAAAGGCTGCAGTAAGTATCTCCTGGTGTTAAATATTCTTGCAACTCCAGCCAGTGTTAATACCCATGTCTCAGCCCACTGTTTCTCAGCTGTATCCCTTGAGTGATGGATGAGAATGTTGCCGCCTCCTGATTCAATCTTCTCTTTGTCAGCTGTGGTAGAAGATTCTCGAACCCTATCCAACAGGTGAAATAAAACCTGTAATAGTCAGAAAAAGAGGAAAAAAGCAACTTTTCAAATAGCATAGTTGTATTCATAGTAAAACAAAAAAAATAGTAATTTTCCCATTATCCTTTCTATTAGTGTGTCACCTTGAGAATTCCCTTATTCTAAAAAGTCTCTGCAACAGCTAAGAGTAAGAATCAGCCAACTGATGCTCACTTGAGAAGGGTGACCAGCATGATCAAAAACACTGAGAACAGTGTTAGCACTAACAGAAGGCTAAAACCAGTGGATCTCCAATACCTCACAGGTACAACAGGCAGACTCAACTATAGCCTGATTTTTCCATAAGGCACAGCCAAGATAACTGTGACCTAGAACAAGATGTTTGACAGATCCTCTCAAAGGAGAGAGCCAAAACAGAGCGCAAAGCAAAGCTCAATCTACCATCACATCAGTCCAACCACATGACCCTCAAATGTCTCCATATTTTTGCACAGAGAAATGATTCATTCATCCTTGTAAAAAGGGAATAGCCTTTTTATCCAGTTCCTGAGTAAGAAAGAAACGATGACGATATAAAAATTACATTTCATAAAAGGCTTTAAGGGCCAGAGAAGAGAAAGTGTAAAAAAACCACTAAAAACCTAAGAAATCAGACTTTTGCCATCATATGTTGGTGCTGGTCTCTTCTCACAGGTAATTAACGACACAACAAGAGGGAACGGCTTCAAGCTCCAACAGGGTAGGTTTAGACTGAACATCAGGAAGGAGTTTTTCACAGAAAGAGTGGTCAGGCATTGGAATAGGCTGCCCAGGGAGGTGGTTGAGTCACCATCCCTGGATGTGTTTAAGGGATGTTTAGATGGGGTACTGAGGAATATGGTGTAGGGGAGGACTTTGTAGAGTAGGGTAGATAGCTGGACTCGATGATCCCAAGGGTCTCTTCCAACCTGAATGATTCTATGATTCTATTTTATCTCTACAGTGTCTTAATAAACTAGCTAATTGATATTAAAATAGCATGTGAACGGCTATTAAAATGTTAACGCAATTTAAAAAACCTTCATTGGAAGCTTACACATCATACCTTCCATATTACTGTGTGCCATGTTGAATGTTGCAATAAAGTTCCATGAGCACCAATGGTAGAAAACAGTGTCTGCCCAGCACTCTTTCTGACCGCAGGTCGGGGATCCACACACAGCTCTCCCAGTTTGGCATAGAGGCACAACCACAGGCAGTCAAACGGTGGAGCAGGGTGAAAAGGTCTATTCAGCATCACCCCCTTTTCTTCTGCCTGTTTCTGCAACACTGCTTCTTCTTTGTTTAGCTCCTTTTCAATTATTTCACCTCTTTGGAAAAAATAATCCGAAATATTCCACTACAAAATAAATAAGACATAGGCTGTTGTGCAATTATAATATTGTAATGCTCTTGATGATCATGAAATAAATTGTTTCTCATTTTCACATTTAAAAGTATTTTGCAAAGCACATCAAGATATTACTTTCCCTACACTGATAGAAGATCCGCACATAAATACCGTAAGGTGCAGAAAGTATTTTTCTTAGTCTCAGATTTTAGGCCCCAGTTACACACAAAGTATAGAGAAACAATGTACTAAAGAAGGAAAGGGATGCAACCCATTAAAAATAAGATACTGCGGAACATGGCTACAACACAAACCAATTTATTTAACTAACCCTGGCGTCATGCAAATGAAAGATAAATTGTGCTCACTCAATTTACATATGATTCCAAATGACAGCATGAGAGTTCACTTAGAACTCAAAAAATAGGTTTTGGCTTTCATTTGTAGAATTGACTACAGATTAATTATCATTTAAAAAAAAAAAAAAAAAAAAAGAAAGAAAAGAAAATGAAAGCCAGAAGCAGCATCACTGTAGGTTAATATAAAACTCACCAACAAACCAATTGAAGTTAAGCTAATATTTAGCTCTTGATTGTGAAGTCCAAAGCTTCCTGCAACTTCAACAACTATCTGTAGGCAAGTACATGGCATTGTTGGAAGAAAGTCTGTCACAACCAACTGAAGACACTGGAATGCAGTCCGTATTAAGGACTCTCTTAAAAAAACAAAACAAAAACAAGACACACACACACACACTCTCATTTCATATTTCTTCAAGAGCACAGGAATGTTTTGAATACAATGCCTCAGGAAATAGCATTATTAAAGAATAGAAAAAAATCCATTTAATGGTTTTGAGATGAATCTGCAACATTTTTAAATGTTTCAACTAGAAGGTTTTTTTGAGGTATAATGTTAAGTTGAAGCTTCAGATTCTGATAAAGTATTTTAGTCCATGTTAACTAGTCAGGGAAGCTGAAGTTTAGATGCTCCAGTGTTCCTCAACTAGTTTTATACAGTAAAGTCTACATCTCTGTTCTATAGTTCTAGGACTTGATAGTCCAAATGTGACAGCTAAAACATTAAGCCACAACGGACAAACAAAATCTAAATTTAAGCAAGATAACGCTTATCTTCAAAAAAGCAAGCTGTTCTGAGCAATTTATTGTATCAGCAGTTACAAATTACTTAAACTATGCCAAACAGGTAGGGAAAATGTATTTTTATTTATCAGGAAAGATGCATGCTAACGTAATGAATGAATGAAGCAACTAATCTCACTTGCTTCAATATTATATTATGTTAGACAAAGTCTTTTCAAACTATCCTGCCATGAAATAGATCTTTAATAAATACTTTGCCTTCACAATTACATTCTGAATATAAACATAAAATAAAAATGTAGTATAGAAAAGGTTTGTGAGATGGAGTTCTCAGAAGCAGCAAGGTCATCTTAACTAAAAAACTTGTTTAGTGAGAGGACCCAAAAGCATAGGCAGGCTGTACAAAATAGGGAAGTTGCATTTAAATTTCACTATAGTTTGGGGCTTTTTTAATGCTTAATGTACAAAAGAAAAAATTCCAAAGGTTTTTAATACAGAAACTTAGTGTCTTTCAGAATATATATCCCATTAAAAAATTCAGAATACAGATATGACAGTTACGTATTTCAGAATCTTAAATAAAATAATAATTTTTTCAATTAATTCAAAATGAATTACACTTCCACTGTATCGTAAGAGCCAACATGATATGGAAGCCCGAGGAATGCACAAGAAACCTCACATGGACGATAACGGTGTAACGAATAGTTCTCTGACATGATGCATACTGCAGAGAGACATCCATCCTACCACATAAGATCAAAGGATTTGATCTTACAGGATCGTCGCTATACTCATGGAGGAAATGCTCACACACTACTTTCCCCCGTATTCGTTACAGGAGTCTATAAAGTGAAACACACCCAAAACTGAAGCAGTTCCATCTCCACTACAAAGTTCCAGAGATATGTGACCTTCAAGGACTCTAAGACAGAAGGGAAGGAGGCAGGAAATGAAAGTAGTTACACTACACATTTTGAAGGGCTGAGTTAATAAAAAAGTAACCTCTCTTTCTAATCTTCAAATGCAAGACTGCTAGAACAAATTCAAAACAGTTCATTTTCCAACTAATGTCCCACATTACTACTCATTTGGAGAAAGGTTTCAAAGCCCTTCATGTAAGTGGCAAAAGCAATACAGTTCTTAAAAATGTAAAACCGTCCTTAATGTTATAGGCGGCAACCACAAGGGTAAATATAAATGCAAGAAACTTAAGCTTAGCTCGAAAACTTAAGATCATATAAGGCTTTATCTACACTTAAAATAAATAGGGGCATCCCACTGAAAAATTCTTCAGTGAAAGAATTCCTTTTGTTTGGCAGGCTGGTGCCATCCAATCAAAGAGAGCTCAAAGTATCAGAAGTTCTTCTGGCAGGCAAATGAATTTCTGTCCTGGAATCTGGGATGTTCATTGACCAGAGGGAAGATGCTTGTGAAGAAAGTCTCACAGTCTTATATTTACAGTATGATGTCATCCCAGTCTTCAAAAAGGGCAAGAAGGAAGACCTGGGAAACTACAGGTCGGTCAGCCTCACCTCCATTCCTGGAAAGATCATTGTTCTGACTTGTTCTGGGTGTCATCTCAAAGCATATGGAGGAAAAGAAAGCTATCAGAAGTAGTCAACACAGATTCACCAATGGGAAGTCATGTCTGACTAACCTGATAGCCTTCTATGATGGCATCACTGGTTGGATAGACGAGGGGAGGGCAGTGGATGTTGTCTACCTTGACTTCAGCAAGACTTTTGACAGAGTCTCCCACAGCATCCTCATAGATAAGCTTAGGAAGTGTAGATCAAAGGAATGGACAGTGAGGTAGATTGAAAACTGGCTGAAAGACAGAGCTCAGAGAGTTGTTATTAGGGGCACAGAATCTAGTTGGAGATCTGTAACACATGGAGTCCCCCAGGGGTCAGTACTGGGTCCAACCCTCTTCAATGTATTCGGCAATGTCCTGGACGAGGGAATGGAGTTTACCCTCAGCAAGTCTGCTGATGATACAAAACTGGGAGGAGTCGTTGACACGATGGAGAACTGTGCTGCCATA
The DNA here is from genome assembly GCF_001431845.1 of Calidris pugnax. Lineage (NCBI taxonomy): Eukaryota > Metazoa > Chordata > Aves > Charadriiformes > Scolopacidae > Calidris > Calidris pugnax. The sequence continues at coordinate 23,749,261 of NW_015094506.1, forward strand.
CAGCGAGACCTGGACAGGCTGGAGAAGTGGGCAGAGAGGAACCGGATGAAATAGGCAAGTGTAGGGTACTGCACCTGGGGAGAAATAATCCCATGCACCAGTACAGGTTGGGGGCTGACCTGCTGGAGAGCACCTCTGAGGAGAAAGACCTAGGAGTCCTGGTGGACAATAGGATGACTGTGAGCCAGCAATGTGACCTTGTGGCAAAGAAGGCCAATGGCATCCTGGGCTGCATCAAGAAGAGTGAGACCAACACGTCAAGAGAGGTTATCTTGCCCCTCTACTCCGCCCTGGTGAGGCCCCATCTGGAGTACTGTGTCCAGTTCTGTATTTTTCCTATTGTAGTTGATGTGATGCAGGCAAGCAGCACTATGTAGTGGAAGAAAAGTAGATCACTCTATATGCTTTGTAGGAGGAGACTAAGGTTTAACACAAGATCTGAGTAACATATTGAGATATCTGCCAATGAGGTATGTGTTTGAGATGTAAAAGGATCTAAAACTGTCTCGAGAAGGAATCTGTGTTGATTCTCATCCATCAGCAACTACAGTAAAAAAATCTAAAGGCATGTAGGAACCACAGAACACATTGCATCAAGTGTGGAAAAAGCAGGTAGCAAAGAAAGCATGGTTATCAAAAAGAGGATGCTCACAGCCAAGAATGCCAACATCCTTGGGGATTTTGGTGAGTACTAATGCCAGAGCAAGGAATACTGGTAAAAGAGCAGAATCCTTCAAGCATTTGGAGGGGCTTTAGAAGGTCTCCATATGGCCAGAAGACAGAGGCTAAGGTGGGGCAAAAGGAGAGTGAATTTTTCTGATACTAGAAAGTGAATTTTTTTGATGCTAGAGGTTTTTTATTACATACCCTGGTGCTAGTCTTGACAAGCACCAAAGAAGGAATAACATGGTCTAAGTTTGTGACTATAGTTCTTGATGCTTAGAGTTCCAGGGCCAGATACTCATTTCACGGCTCATTTGAAAAAAACTCCTTCCAACTTCACCTCTCACTTTCCCTTGTGGTCTGGTCCTCTTGACCAGTAACATTCCCCCTCTGTTGGCAACAGAGTCTGCTGTGTGAGTCAGTCCAGGGATTCACCTACAGCGAGTCAATAACATTCCATTGTACAACCAGCAGCCATTTAGAGAGGAAGGCTTCAACAAAAAGGGAGGGCATTCAGAAGATGACACACAGCAGAGACTACGCAAAGATTTAAGAAGAAAAAGAAACAACAGAGGAACTGTGAGCAACAGCTAAGTCATATGGAATTATCTGCAAGCACCAGAGATGTGTTCAGCAGACGGTTAAAATCAAACAAATTGGCACAAGGAATACTCCTCAGTGCATACTCCATGCTCACCACAGGAGAGCGCAGAATGGAACAATACTCTGGTCTTCTGAAAGATTAATTCAGTAAAATAAAAGTGTGCTACAGAAAAAGTAAAAACTGTATTTTTGTTGAGTAAGCTAAAAATGAAAATGAAAATTATGTCTATTATCAAAGTGGTTATTAAAGTAGGAAAATAAAAGCAAATTTCATTCTACTGTTCTTATCTTACATGATTTAAAATTTTATTTCCACTACTTACCCCTGATCGCTTCGGATTGCCCCCATGACTCCAAGCACCAATGGCCAGCCAGGTCCTAAGCTGTCACCCTGACTTTGCAAAATCTGTAGCACACACTCCAACTGCTTGATCCTGATATCAGGATGACTAATGTTTGACAGTTCCTTTAGTGGATTCAATAAAAGCAACTGCAGTCTCTAAAAGTAAACAATAAAGCATATTAAGGATGCTGAAATTTAACTGATCCTAAGTTACACCTATGTATAATTAGTGAAAACATACAGTATAAATTGAAGATTCATTAAGTGAATTCAGTATCTCGTTCATTAAATGCTCAAATTCAGTGTCAGAGTGGCCTTTCTAAAAAAAAAAAACCAACACGTTTATAAAGGATTTCAGCAGGAAATGTACATACTTTTTTTCTCCTTTTTTTTTCCCCCTCACCTATTCTCCAGGTCCCTCAGGAAGCAGCTACAGCATGCTGTCACAGTTGCATAAAAACCATCATGCAACTTCACCCAGCAGGGCTGGATTCAGCTTCCTACTAAAGAGACCTTGAAAAAACTATCCATTGGACGTCAATAAAAATATTAGAATGTTTCATTAATAATGGATTGAATAGCTGTGATTTAGAAGGTTAGGCAATTTATTTTTTGACTGCCACCACATCACATACATACTTCTAAATATTCTGAAAATGTTTTCCACTCATGAGGGTGATCCATAATTTGTTCTAATAAATGGACATAATATGCAACCATCCCCACTATTTGTTATGCATTTGAGAAAGGAAAGAGAGTAGTTCATTAGAATGCATTAGGTGATTCTCAATAGTTACATCTGAATGTTACAGCTGTAGGATTTATTAACTTAATAGTAAAGTTGCTTTATAAATGCCTCCTATTCATTGAACTGTAGAAAACCTCCTCTGGGGAAAATTTTGATTTCATGTTCATTTTAAGTTCCAGAAAAGGAGGAAAGCAGCTGCTCTTAAACTTACTTTACCTGATTTTGAGATAAGGGAGGATCATGGCTGAACGTCAGTCCTGCTTTAATGAGAGAAGTTAAAGCTTCTGCTCCCCATTCTCTCATTCTGGAGTTTGGATGCTGACAGACCTGAAAACACAGCAATGTTTTGTTTAAATTCACTTTTATTTAACCAAGACTCCAATATACGTACTATATAAAAAATGGGTATTTTTAATTATATTAGAATTTACATACAATAATATTTTTTTATAACAACACAATTAGAAAATTAAGTTTAATAGTAAACAAAATTTTTATCTTTTGGACAGACATACCTTCTGAATAAGGAAGCAATAGGAAGCAGTGAAAGACAGAGAAGGAAACATAATGAAAACCACAGCAGTTCAAACCAATACATTTTCCAAAACAAATATACTAACTGATAATTCAGGTAATGATTGATTACAAAAGCACCAAAAAACTCTTCAATGAATGCCTAAAACTCTCAGGTTTAACTTAGCCTTAAGCTACTACAAAATTCAAAGTTTTATCTTTCACACACTGCTTAACACAATCAAGTGAGGAAGCATGATAGTAGCCAATACAGAAAGTGTCTGCTCTTCTACATTCTTAAATACAAAAGTGACTACATAATGAATGTAAAATAAGCCTTACACTTCAGTATTTCAAAAACTTGACAAAACAATAGTGAACACTATTTCAGACTTGTTTCAAATGCGTGTCTTCATTTCTCTGTCTCCTAGTTATCTAAACCTAATAGTTTTGTTAGTTGTTTTGCTTTTTGGTGTTTTTTTTTTTTATTAGAACAGAAAAATTAAAAACATTGTGCGAATCCATTGCAGGTACCTTGTATGAAAGGTACTCCCATATCTGATACATTACCCTCAAACAAATAATGTAAGCCCACAGTTTCACTGACCTCTACGGAATTATTTCCACCCAACCTTCCAGCCCTGGCTCAGATGGTGTGAGAATCCAGAATCAACATCCAAGGTAGGACAATAAGGAAGGCTGATTGTTTTGGTTGGTGGACCGTTCCCTTATCAGCTACTAGCTGATAGGAGGGCGATGTAGAAGAGCTGGCTTAATGTCAAAAAATGCAGAAAAGAAACAGCTACTCTCTTGAATTAGTTGTATTTTTGTTACCTTATATAAAAAAAGAGAGAATTTGAACTACTTCATGATGCTCTGAATCTGACCAGGTAATCAGTTCCAGAGACAGAGAACGAATTCTTCCCTCAGGTTGTGCTTAACTAAATTTGCAGCTGCTGTTTTCTCCCTCTTTATTGTACCTCGGCAACTTAGGTTTAAAAGGAAATAAAGCAGTACTTTAAAAGAAATTGAAATAGGCTGTGTATTACCTATAAAACAGTCGCAAATACCCACAATGTGTAACAGACTGAAACAGACTCAAGATGTGGATGGTGAACCTTATTGTCTTGGAAGGGAAAAAAAGACAGGAGAAAAAGATGCCGGTGCTTTAAGCCTTTAAACTCCTAAGTACCCAAATTCCTTCTCCTAGATAAAAGATTATGTGAAGATGACCTCCATAAATAAGGTTAGAGATGGACAATCCTTAATACTGTTTGAAATAATGCACTGGTTCTATGAAGTATCTGATACTTTCTAGAAAACAAGGAAGAAAAGCTTTCTCCTTTACCCACTTTAAAAAGAACCCTGTTTTTGCATTTCATTCTCCCACATATCTGAGTAGAGAATTAAAACTTTACAATTACATACTGTCAACTGGTTTTAGTTTCAAATTCAAAATTTAATAATTTTTTTCCTTGATGAAGCATATTTTTCATATTGAAGTTAAAAACCTTAAGAAACTGAAATAGGATTATGACACCTATTTTCATATGTGTACAGTATTCTTTTAAAAAGAGACGATTCAAAATGTAACTTAAACATTTTTAAAACAAACCAACCCTTTGTTAGTAAATCTAATGGCTTCAATCTATCTGGTAAGGACACAAAAACATATCTTAAAATATTCCTAGATATATTTGCACTGTGCGAATCCGAAGTGAAACCTGTTTGTGTTACCTTAATTATAACACATATATGAAGTATAATAAATTCCATGTTTAAAACATATAAAGACGGACAGAATCATAGGGACAATAAGATATATTAAAATATTGGAATTTAAATATATAAATTCACTTCTAAATTCAAATCGGGATGCATCCAAGTTGCAAAACCGGAGTGCATAAACCAAAACATATAAATACAATTTAGATTTTTCTTTTTAATTACACTTTAAAAATGCATTTCCGTAAGATCTTTATTAAAACAAATTAAGTACTAGTACAACTGTTACAAGCAATTAGTTACCTCCAGAAGATGACCGGTCAGAGGTCTCCAAAGAATCTCAATCCTGTGCATGTTAACTAGTCCTGTTTCCAGTAATTTAGCAACAGCAAAAAGCGATGGTTCCTTAATGAAATGGAATTTGAACACATGACTTTGAGGTAACTGAGAAAATGTCAGAGCCTTTTTCTACATTGTAATTTATAAATTAAGGTGCAACTAATCTCATTCAAGTGCTGTGTTTCGTAGACTGTGAACAGTGTCACATTAGCTCAGGTAGCAGGGCTGGGAAGTTTTCACAGCATCTGCAATACTTCAGGAGAAGCCACAAGGGGGTAGCAACAACATACTATGAAGAACGTTTCTTTTGTCATTTTTCACATAGTTTTCTCCAAGTTAGACAATAACCAGAGCATGGATATTCCTTTCAAAACTCTCATTTTTACATAGTTCTCCCTCCAATCAGTTTTATAACATATTTTACTAGCAAAATAGCCTTTTTCCCATCACAACTTTTAAAGTTAAAATTATATATGAAGAAGCAATATAGAATATTTCATTTAAGAATCCCCTTGTGCTTTAGCTTCCACCAGCTTCATAAATGCCCTGCAGGAATATGATAAATTTCCCATTAGTCAAATAGATATGCATATAATTGAGTAAACTTTTTTTTTTTTAATCAACATATAGTCAAAATGACTTGTGCAGGAATCATGCTCTGTTCTCATTTCTGCTGATTTTTTATTCTCATTTTCAACTGATTTTAAACACAAAATTTGTTTATTTTAATTCATTCTCTGTCGCTGTTATCGTCAAATATTATAAAGCATATTTTCTGTCATTGTTATCTCTAGTGTAATAGATCAAGGAAAAACTTTCAGAAAATCTCCTCTGGGATTAAATTATGACAAGAATACATACTCAATCTTCTTCAATCACAGGGTCTTTAACCTTTCTGGGCTAAAGGTTGTTTACTGAGGCTGACACGAATACCATCATTTTCCCAAGTAAATATGAATGATGGGTTTTTTTAAAATATCTAAATTTTCAGGCTTTTTCTGAAGTATATTACAAAAGAAAATGGAAATGAAAATGAGCACCTCACAGAACATACGGTGCTATTCAGAATCCCTAACCTCTGAAATTACAAGGGCTTTTAGAAGTTTTATCCACCCATAATCTGATTAATGGAAACACATGACATTCCTTAGTTAACAAAAAAACCAACGTACCAGAAACACAATGAGAATTCAGAGAATTTAGTAACCATATGAACCATTATAAACAAGACATTCTCTGGTTCACAATTTATTTTTTCCTCTAGAGTATCAAATGTATTACTGTCTTAATATTAAAAATAGTTAGATTAAAAGGACAAACGTACAAGTCTTTTGCAAGTTTTACAAAACACATTGAAAAAGAAAACAAAGAACTCTTTTTATACCTTATTGTTTCCATAGGCCATATCCATGGCTTCCAGAGACAAGGAGCAAAGGGCGTTTATTAAGTGATGTAAAGACACATCATCAAGGTACCTGAAAAATAACAGCTATCAAAACACTGCCAAGTCTGAGATACACACATTATTTTAATTATAAGATAAGGTTTCTTACTGTGAGCTTTCAAAAAGCCTTGAAAGTATGCTGGATATAACTGGCAGATCAGTCATAACTGCTGTAGTCAGAACCTTGAAAAAGAGACAGAAACGTGTCTTATAGATTGCAACAGAAAATACTGCATAATCATTAACTGTAAAATGAAAAATCACGCTTACAGTGCTGGGCCCTTCTACTGCTCTTCCAGGTTTTAATGCACCCCCAACACCAGGTTTCAGTCCCAGAATCCACACAAGATGCTGAAATTAAAAAAAGGATCATTTTCAGCAGAAAAGCCTTTTCAGGCAGAGAGGAAACTAACAGTGCAGTCGAGCTAGCCGGCAGCCCTCCAGCCAAAGAGAATGCAAGTGAAATGCTACAGTACTGACTCAAGGGAATTCAAAGTACACCATGAGTAGAATCAAAGCTTCTTCTATTGCTCACATAAAAACTCAAAACCAGATCACGGCAAAAAAAGCAAGGCATAAATATTTCCTATTATACCTGAAGAGTAGCCAGGACAAGTTGCCACGATGTACCAAGAACGGCTCCATGGCAGTGAGCTAAGTTGAGTAACGTCCTCATACACTGGATATTTTTTGAAGTCAGCTAAAAAACAAACAAACAAACGACCATATAATTTTTATTATTCTACAATAACAGCGTTTCGAGGAAACTTGCTATTTTTAACTACATAGTTTAAAGATTACAATTTGTTTGCACTGGTGCAATGTATCTTTTTTAGAGTAGTTCAGTATCTCTCCTTGTCTCAGTCTTATCTTGATGGTGTTGAACACAATTTGATCACTGCCCTCTCCTCTTAGTTTCATATTATGATCAAAGACACAAGTTCCAGCTTTAAGTGCATTTTCTCCACAAAATCAGAGTCTATCTTAAAAAAAAACCAACATATAAGTGAACCTGCACACGCAGGCACATAACAGAGCTGAAACGTAGGGTTTTTTGAAAGGAATGGATGCTGAGCTAAGAGTCAGATAAAAATCAACAAAAGTCTTCTTTACTGTTAAAGAACTTTGCTGTTAAGGGCTGTTGCAAATTAAAAGCTCAGGATAATATTTCAGCGCTCTTACAAATAATGGTTATCTGTTGCCTATTTTTGAGACACACAGCGATGCAGAAAGAAGCAGTTAAGCATGATGAGATCACTTACAAGTTGTACTTACCATTACTGTTCCCTGTGGCTGAAGAGCTAAGGGTTGCCCTACTGCTACAACTTGCTGATGAGACTCACTCGAGGGACTGATCATTTGAACATTCTGTCCCTGAATGGAATATGCTAGAGGAAAATTGAAAAGAAAAAGAAAAAATTACTCTAAATTTAAAATCCAGTACATACTTGTAGTAATAACCACCTTCTGGCAAACACACTCCAGAGACTTTTTTCACAGTATTATAGTTTTAAGGCAGCTCACTTTGAGACCTTCGGTTATATTCAGATTATTACATCATTGCCTTACAGAGTTAAAGGAGCCAGTAATTATTCCCTCTCACTAACTATTAGATATTGCTTGCAACACATTAATAAATTTTATGTCGAGACTGAAATATTTGCGCTAAGATACCAGCATTAGACCATGTCTCAACTCAGGTATCTGTGGCAATTGTGTGTAATTGTATCACTGTGTGCTACCATTATGCTAGTGCACTCAGAAAATGAAGGTGTCATAAATGCTACGTCATGAAGTTTTCCTAATACAGGACATTTTATGACTCATCTGTAAAAAGAAGAGTAACCTATAAAAAATAACTAAGTTCACTGCTTCATTTCTATAGAGATCCGTGTAGCTCAGCCACATGTACTGCTTCACAGAATTAAGATCTAGTAATACCCTTAGCTTCTAGGCTGAAGTAAAGGTGCTGGTCCTTGCTCCCAGACTAAGGTATTTTTGTTTTACAATAAGAATTCTAATGTTAGGTCCACCTTCATGCTCTTCAGGTAGTTGCATTTTTTGGTATGTAGTAATTGATTTTCAAAATTAGAAAGAGTACGTCCTCAACTGGCATATCCCATGACTTACAAGAGTATCTCAGGATGGACTGATTTAACTTCTTGTAAGCTGAACAGAGACCAGAACTTAAGATCCTCCATTTACACAGTACTACCATCGCTAGACAATGGTAGAAAAGACTGTAGTACACTGCAAATGCAGGATGTTGTAAGCCAACTCTAAAGTATCTGAGTTGCCCAGAGACCTTTTCAGAATTTGAATGCCTTAATTACGTATCCTAACAGATTTTTAGGGTGATAAACAGATCTCCTTAGAATATGAACTTCTGACATACACTAAGCATTCAGGAAGTTTTAGGTTGGCTAGAATGATGCCCAGCAGATGCTGCCAAGACTAAACAGTCCTGGAAAGCAGGCAGTCTAGATCCTGTCTAAGGATTCTAACACAATTTAGTATAACCAAATATTACAGTTGCCTATCTTTGCAAATGCATCCTGAAAAAAAATGTAACTTTAGAGGACAATACATGGAAACACAATTAAGGAAAACCTATATACTTACCTTTGCTGGAGAGAGCTGCAGTTGTGCTGTTTAATACAGTAAGGGCATAGTGAGGAGGCAAGGATCCTTTGCAAATGGCAGTGATAAAGGCATCTCTTGATGTTACAAGACCCAGTCGTCCACAAAGTGCAGCCATGGTCAGTTCTGCTTTTAGAATATTTTCAGTGGCAGCTTCATCAGTGCTGAAAGAGTACACATCATTTAGTAAGAATTAATCCACAGTACAGAAGCAGGCAGCTAACCAAAACTCAAAGCAATGAGAACGTATACTTCAAACCTGTGAACACTATAAATACTGAAGAGCAAGCATAACCAATCAAAAAAATTCTTCAAAACCATTTCCTATAAAATTGGTCTTTAGTTCTGAATGACTTGGCAAAGGAGACTATGAGGAGGTATTTAACACTAATTTCAGAACATGGTGTTTGATAACAAAAGACTCTTTGAAAGAGACAAATGTTATTACCTAGTAAACAACTTTTCCACTTCAAAGACTGCATAGTACTATCAAGTACCAAGACATTATTTAGTCTCTTATCAACAGTAATCAGGACATGGGTAGAATCACTTCAATGTGTTGAAACATTCAGTCAAAGTAAAAAGGAATAAAAATAATTTGAATAGTTTAAATGCAAGCCTTTGAAAATGTAATTAATTGTTCTATATTGAAATACATTAAAAGTTGATGCTAGACTTCTGGAGACTTCTGTGTCATTTACTCTCAACAGATCCTCACTCAGCCTACACTAACCCACAAACCTGTCTGCTCAGGTACCATGAACAGCACACTCTCATACAACAGTCAACTTGACCCGTATCAACCGTCAGTTCAAAATACAGCTGGGAATGCCGTCGTTAAAAAACTGAGAGAAATGAAAGACCAAATACCTTGCATCAAGTAGGAGAGACAAAGCAGCCAGAAGACCACACCAACAAGCATTCACCATTTCTTCCCAGACTGCTCTGCTAACTTGAAAGAAATACATATACTTGTTTATGGCAGAAATATTTTAAATAACAATTTTATAATTAATTAATAATGCATGTTTGCATTGACACATGTGTATACACAAACACCAGTACCATTAACAGTCACATTTAAAGTGACATTAACAAAGTAAAAAAAAGTCACAAAAGCAATGCTTATTCTGAATTACACAAAAAAAAATTTACACATATATATATTTATATAACTATTTTTAATCTTTGTAAAAAAGATAAACGTTCAGAAGTGCGTAAATGTGAGATGGGAAACTCACTGAAATTTGGTAGTGAAGGAAAAATATTCTCCCCTGGTATTTATGATTATCCATATTTTTTTAATTTATTTAATTTAATAGGAGAAAAAAAAAATATATAGGTCTAAGAGACCCATAATGGGGCACAGCAAGGCCCGGGCTGAGGCGGTGGTGCCTGCAGCACCATGGAGAGCTCTCTCTGCCTCCCGGGGGCGGGCAGGGCCGGGGACCAGCCCCTTCCCTCTCCCTCCGGCGGGGCTGGAGCCCCGGCACAAACCCCACACCAGCCAGAAATCACTCTTCAAACACAAACCTTCCTGTACCTGCACGCACAGGCTCCTCCTGCATCGCACAAATACAAGCCCCGGTTCATACCAGTTTTTAAAGAAGTTGAGCCCTAGATAGTTCAACCTTACTTAAAATCTCTCCATTAAAACAGTCACCTTTTTAATTTGTTACTAGAAATAAGATCACATTAAAAGAAAAATGTAACTGTCACATTTCTCTCAGTCAGGTTGTGTTTTGTGACCTTGGATCTCAGTGTTAAGCAGAATTAAGGAGATAGGAAGGACAAACAGTAGTTGCGGAGAATAGAATGCCTATATTTCTCCCTCACATCCCACGTACGTACACGTAAAACACTATTAATAGACCATCAGGAGTCTATGGCTAAAGTGCTACAGGACAGAAGCAGTACATCAAGTCAAGTACAAAAAAAAAATAAAAATCTCAAATCCACTTCATTGAAAGCTTTTTAGAATGATTTAGAAACAATAAACTCAAGCAACAAAGCATGAACTATTTTAATCTTCCTTTATGTAAAACTGCTGGTTTTATATAGCATTTGCATTTTCAAATACCTAGTTCTTTCTCTGATTGGTCAGATGCAGACTGCAAGTCTTGCTGCTCTGAAGACGGCGCTGGTAACGAAGTCGTCTCTGTTGCGGTTTGACCGATTGTTTCTGCCTCCCCCAGCTCTCCTTCAATCATGGTAGTGATACCACGGACAAGATCCAGTAAACAGTGAAATGCCACTGACATGGCATAGCCTTCAGGAATTGTAGGTGGCTCCACTTTGTCCAGCATTTCCAAACTAAAAAATTGAAAGCATAACAAGTTAAGTGTGTAACAGTACCACCATGATTAAAAACAATAATAAAAAACAGGATTCCAAATGAACGTTAAGTACAAACGGGCCCCAAATACCAACCTTCAAGAATTATAGCAACTCAAGAAAAAAAAATATTCTTGATTAACTCATTAGCTAAAAGAGTAAACAAGCCACTAAATATAACAGTAAATGAAAGGGTACAAACTCCAAGTACAGTATCTAGATCTGCAAATAAATATTTTAAATAATTAACAGATACAAGCAAGCATCACTGAATGAATTGCTCTACTCGTATTTTATTTTACTTAAAGCCACTGCAACAGAACCTATTCAGAAAAACAGAAGAACAAAGGAATAACAGAGGAAACGGGCCAGAAAGTCATGACAGTGTGAATACAGTTCTAACAAATTGAGAACAAGTCAGATGTTCCATTATCATTTGAGTCCATATGACCGGAAAAGTCAACAACATATGACCAAATATTCATCACCAACATGCAGATGTAAACAATGGAAGTTATTTGGACAAAAAATGAAATGTCTACATGATTCACTGCTGAAAACCATGCAATTAAAACATCACTATGCTGGAACTGCATCTTCGCTGCCACTTTTCTTCATATTTTACCTTAAAAGCACATGAAGAACCGCTGAGTTACAAACTCAATAGGAAACAGATTGTAGCTGCCACAGCAGCGGTGTTTATACAAGGAGAGATGGTCTGTTAAAAAAACTACCTGCTAATCCAACAACCACTATTTCATCATTTGCTCTACAAACTGCTCTTAAAAAGGCTAGGCATTCCAGCTACAACATACCAAAGAAATTTTAATATTGTAGTGTCACCACTCTTTTCTGCACAAAGGATTTCCCTTCTCTCGAGTGTGTAACACTTCAGCTATTACCTCTAATGTCCTGAAGATAGCTACCTTAGATATCTGGGGGCACAGGCAGCATAGGTCAATCAAACAGTTAACATTTCACCTTCCATCTACAAATAAGTCTGTACATATATATGGCTCTAATTAAAATTATTAACGGGATTTATAGTTACAACGCGGTGGTGTTCCCCACGGCTTATTACTGGGGCCTGTTCTCTTTATTATCTTTATCAACGACTTTGACGAGGGGATAGAGTAACCTCAGCAAGTTTGCAGATGACACCAAATTGGCTGGGATTGTTGATCTCCTTGAGGGAGGGAAGGCTAGGCTCTACAAAGGGAAGTGGGGGTTGGTCTCTTCTCCCAAGTAACAAGCGATAGGACAAGAAGAAACAGCCTGAAGTTGTGCCAGGGGAGGCTTAGTTTGGATACTAGGAAATTTTTTGACTGAATGGGTTATCAAGCATTGGAACAGGCTGCCCTGGGAAGCGGTTGAGTCACCATCCCTGGAGGTATTTTAAAAGATGTGTAGACGTACCACTTAGGAACATGGTGGACTTGGCAGTGCTAGGTTAACAGTTGGACTTGATGATCTTAAAGGTCTTTCCCAACCTAAACAATTCTATGATTCTACGAATGTACCTGTGAGGTAGAGTTCATTGGTTTCAGTTGGGACAGATTAACTTGGGTTACTAGCAGCTGGTATGGTGCTATGTTTTAGATATGGGATGGCAATAGTGCAATAGCGCACTGGTGGTTTTGGCTGTTGCTCAGCAGTCAAGGCCTTTTCTGCTCCTCATACCGTCCCACCAGTAAGCAGTCTGGAGGCAGGGAAGGGCACAAGAAGTTGGCAGGAGACACAGCTGACCCCAACTGACCAAAGGGCTATTTCACACCATCTGACATCATGCTCCATATATAAAGCTGGGGAAGAAGAAGGAGCCTGGGAGGAAGACAGACATTTAGAGTTATGGCATTTGTCTTTCCAAGTAACCATTAGGCATGATGGAGCCCTGCTTTCCTGGAGATGGCTGAACACCTGCCTGTCAGTGGGAAGGAGTGAGTGAATTCCTTGTTTTGCTTTGGTTGCATGTACCCCTTTTGCTCTACCTATTAAACTGACTTTATCTCAACCCACGAGTTTTTTTTCCACTTTTACTCTTCTGATTCTCTCCCCAGTCCAAACAGCGAACAGCTGTGTGGTCCTAGCCGCCAGCTGGGGTTAAACCTCAACACAGCAGTAGGAGAGAACCAAGGCTAGGACATAACCCATATCTACAGTTACAGTTAGTCATCTCCTTACATGCAGGGACTACAGATAGAAGTACAAGATAGGAGAAAAACTGCTGACATGCTAGTAACAGTTGTGTAACCTTATACAAAAATAAAAAAGAATGCAAAAATTACTTGGAGGGAATCGTGGAATTACTGCAGGATGGAGTCACAGGGATCCAAAGGTAAAACACAAGCAAGTTCAGAGCGGCACAGAGAGACTGTGATAGTGGCTGCAATGTTCTTGAACCAGTTAAGAATCAAAAGTAAGAAAAAAGAAAAGGAAGAAAAGCAGGAGTCTGTAGTACGTGGCCAAAGCATGAAGTAGCTTTCATATGCTTTTGTTAAAAATTTGCATTTCTGGAGAACAGTAAGGTAACCTAAAATAACATTCATGGCCACTGCTGGAGCAAAAAGTCAACACATACATGTTAAACTATTGAAATCTGAGGATGAATTTTTCCTGTGTCTCAAAGGCAGATAAAGGAGTTTCTACTTTTAAAAGTATTGAGATACAGGTTTATTTGTTGACTTCATTGAGTATTGCTGAGTATGCCGAAGTTTCATGGGCTGTACAAATAACTTCCAAATTGGAAGAGACTGACCCTCAGTGGCCAAGACTGACATGAAAAAACTTCCACTATTTTGAAAGTATCATAGTCTTCACAGCTTGAAACTGAGAACATGATCTCCATTATACAGAGTCATGACAAAAATAATTGGTCATTCTCAGAAGGACTCACAGTCTAACCTTTGTATATAGGTCGATATATTGTTTCGAATGACAACGTGGCAAATATCTACTATATCCTGTTCAATAAAAAATATAAATACAATAAAGCTAGTGTAAGAAAGCTATTTTTCACTCCCACTGCTGTCCCAATTGCTTAATACCGCTAATGTTTCCCATTACACAACCTAATAAAATATATTCTAAAATTGTTATATACTGTAGTGAGGCTTAAAAGTGAGGCGTTAATACAGCAACAGTATGGTAGAAAAAAAAATAAAAATCCAACAGATGCTAAAACCATAGGAGACATTTGGATCAGAATTCAAAGCATTCGGACAAAATAGCAAAAAATCAGAACAGCTCGTGGCACTGACAAAAAGAAAATGCATAGTACACCTCAATGCCAGTGAAATGAAGACCTCAATATTCGCTAATAGAGAAGTCGTTATACCGTCAAGTTGGAAATAAAAATATTTGTTATATACATTTTCAGAAAGACAGAGGTACTTACTAGGTAGCTTTAGCACTGCCTTGTACTGTTACATTCAGGATAGGTATCCAAGTGCCTCTGTACTCAAAGGCAGGTAATACGGTGGCACCTCCTCCCATTCCAAGCACTCCCGGGTTAGTTTGTGCTGAGCCAGTATTCCCTGATGCATTGCTTCCTGTGCAGAAAAACAAAGTGATAAAATTAACCAATCTAATTTTAGCGATTGGCAAACATCCTCCTTCTATGTTTAATTTTTAATTTGAGATTCAAGGATTAATCTGAGATACCCTGCTTGATACTAAAAAAACAACAACACAAAAAACTATTTTTGAGCTCCCTCTGCTGTCTAAAACACGATCCTATGTGCAAAGTAATTAGTTTAAAAGGCACAGTTGATTGATGCCAACTACCTCATTTGCAGTCAGAATAAAATGCTTCTGTGAAAGGTATAGCAGTATTCATAACGGTCTCAAGAAAACAACACATATTTTAGTGAAAACTCAGACAGATATTTAAAAGTTAAGGATTATTTAAATAGTTGCATCTAGAACTCAGTAATAGGAAAGAGAGGTTAATCATTCCAAGAACAAAGATTACAGAATTGTCAGAGTTAGAAGGGACCTCTAGAAATCATCTAGTCCAACTCCCCTGCTAAAGCAGGATTGCCCAGAGCACTTCACTCAGGACTGCATCCAGGTGGGTCTTGAAAATCTCCAGAGAAGGGGACTCCACACCTGCCGTGTGCAGCCTGTTCCAGTGCTCTGTCACCCTCACTGTGAAGAAGTCTTTCCTCATATTTGAATGGAACTTCCTATGTTCCAGCTTGTGCCCGTTGCCCCTCGTCCCATCACTGGAAACCACTGAAAAAAGTCCAGCTCCATCATCCTTCAAGCCATCCTTTAGATCATCACAAACTTTCAAGATTTCAGAAACAGAAAAGCCACAAGAAGAAACTCAAAGAGAAATGCAATGTTTAACTGTTCCATGCCAAGATAGAAGAAAACAAACCACATTGGGAAAGAGCTGACAATGTGCCAACCAAAAGCTACAAGGCAACAAATTTTGGTTCCAATTTAAGAAGCCAAAAAAAGCAGATAAAAGAACAAGGAATTCTGTACATAGACACTTCCTACATATAAGAGAAGGTCTATACTTACTAGGAGTAGGTACCACAAATTCAGACTTTGTCTGTACAGACAACGGGGAGAGAAAGGCCGAGTCCTCAGGATGGTGCCTCAGAGCACCTAATACACCAGTGTAACAACTGCCATTTTGGAGTGCTCGCTTTTAACACATAGAGACACTAAACTACTAGTTTAGGCAATATGAATACACACAGAAGCCTACGTAGGCACTTTAACACCATAAAGCTTAAGATTGAAAAAACAAAATCATACTGCTGAACAGAAATGGTTAATCAAACACTGCCGCTAACACAAATACAGTTATACTGGTGTCATTTTCTGCAATCCCACTGATCCACATATACAATTATTTTTTTATCAACGTTAACCCCTTAAAGCAGTAAAAAGACTTACATTACACCAGTATAAAAGCAGCAGAGAATTTAGGTAGATGCAGCTTTCAACTTCTATGAATGCCTTGTTGCAAAACTGAGACTCAAAATCCACCTACATTCGTGTAAAGAGAGCCTGCTATGACAGGACCACCAATAACATAGAAGACTCAGTTCAAAAATTAGGCTGCATTGATCTGCTCTTTGTGTTAGACATGGCCATAGGAGGAAAAGAGGCAGAAAGAGAAATGAATGCAAAAGAAATGTGGGAAAAACTCTGGCAGAAAGAAGTGAAAAGGTAAAGGAGAAAATGAACTCGAACAGTAAGCCAGAGAAAGCAACCGCACTAAGGGTACAGCCCTACTGCAGTGCTGTTTCACTTGAAGGCAAAATTCAAGTTTTCAGGAGAACGAGTATTTTAGAATGGCTTCTCATATGTGCAGGCTACACCATGAAAAGTGCTCTTCTGATTTACCTGAAGCATATTAAACTAATTCAGAAATAATACTAATAGAAGTGTTCTATCGGCTCCCGTACAGACAGCTATTGAACAGCTACTTCATGCAATCAATGCTAACACCAACTTGGAATTCAGAATTCACAAGTGAACCGTAGAAGGCATGAGTCTAAAACCAGACTTTTTAATGTTCATTAATTTAATAGTAGATATGATTGATAATAATTATACTTTGATTATTTGTTTATCTCTTTCAATGTCAAAAGACACCCTTATCTTTATGTTGTTTGTTGCTGAGGCCTCTGCTTTGACAATCATGGAAAGAAGTAGAGTGCCTTAACTCAGGCATAAACACCTAAAAAGGCATTAACAGGAGGACCATTTCTTCCTATAGAAATAAAAATATACCTAGTGAAATGCCAAAACCCTGGCTGCAACAAAGACAATCAAGTTTAGTTTCAGTGACTGTTTTCAGCTTACAGAAAAAGCAAAGATCATCTGTAAAGCACAGATCTACCTTTCTACCTCTTTGCTTCCTCAGTCCAGTTTTGTCCCTGAACATCCAGAAGAATTAGCTGTTGCCTTCCAGGAGGAAGCAAACACACACTGTCTTAACAGCTTCAGTTGCACACTGCCATAAATGACATCCCCGCACAAGGAGACAGATATCAGACAAATCTGTTATAGCCAGAAAATAGAAGTAGTTCCCTCAGAAGAGTTGTGAGCCAAGAAGCTTGGTTGCTGTAGCAGCAGACACAAATGCAGCAGCACCGCTCTGCTGACTGGAGGCTACATCTTCCCCAGAGTACAGGTAAATAAAATCACCTGGTTTGTCTCAAACTAGCTCTTCAGCTCAATGAATGTGGAAGTACAGATCAGTACCAAGCCAAATGTATATACTGAATCAAATCAGAACTTATTATTACAAGAAAATGCTGGAAAATTAAAATGAGAGCAAGGACAAGGCTTTACCAGTTTGGTTAGGTGTCGCTGAGGCATTCCCTGTGCTTGGTACAAGAAATAGCGACTGGATGAAGGACCCCAGTGCGTTCACAATATCACGGAAAACTTTAGTGGAATGTTGTTTCATATCATACGATTGACAAAAAGATCTGGAAAATATTATATAAAATATAATAAATATGTGAAAAATTAGGGAGTAAAAGTATATTTAAGAGCAACATCTCCCCCCTCCCATCCAAACTGTAGACTAAAAGCACATTTTAACTGCAAATATTTAGGTAAATAATAATATTTAGTTTTAGGTAAATGCTCCTTTGGCACTGGTAAGATGGCAAGGATTTGAAATACTCAAATAACTATAATTCAGGCCTTCCTCAATAATAAGCATTTTCTAATGCTTTATAAAAATTGTCTTGAAGAGTTTATTGCATTTAAGTTTCTACATATTTACAATGTTTTAGGAAGCATTTTCCACCAGAGAAAAATAAAAAGATTTCTTAAATATTATATAAAAGTGATATTCAATATATTTAATACCTTAATAGCTGAGGCTGCACACAAAGCCTGTGAATAGATTCTACTGCAACAGCTCTTAGCCACTGTGGTTTGTCTGCATCCAGAAACTTAACCAGCAATGACAGAAAGATTTCACATTCTGTTACCTAAAAGATATAGTTTATAGTCATTAGATTACAAGAAAAAGCCACTACAAAATATTTTCTCCAAGAAACTTCTGTTTCATCTTAAGAGTCCTATCCCAGCAAGTTTTGCACAGGATCTAAAAGCATTTACTCAAAATTATATTAAAAACATACTCTAATAATAGTAATATTTTTGCCCAGCTGGCACCACATATGCAATTGTATTGAAGGAGTTAAATTCCTTACAGACATTGCACTGAAGTTCTTACATGTACTACAGTAAACCAATGAAATGGAAAAAAATCTTTTTAAGCAAACATCTAAAATTTGTGAGGTAAGAACAGCTGAACATATGCTTTTTATGCACATTCTGTCAACAGCTCTGGCAACACAAAACAAAAAGCCTCTTAGCAATTATTAACAAGGCACAGCAATCAACATTACCTAAAGCCAGGCAAACAACATAAGAAGATCAAAAGGTTCCCAAAACCTTAACTGAAAGGCAGTTAAGTACAGAAAAGACAACAGCTAATCTACTCTGAGAATTTATACCAGCCCATGTATAATAAACTCATACATGTAGAATACATGCGTATTTGTGTTTACATCTGAGGAAAAGAATATTTAGACTTCTTCCCCCAGTATATGTCAACAGTTCCCAAGAACTAATTGATACTATCACTGATCACAGTACTGGCATATACATAGAAAAACAGAATTCCATAAGAAAACTTGAACATCTTCTTACCAGCAAACTGTAAAACTGCTTAATCAAAACGGAAACTACTCTCAGCAAACGCATACAGATGGGGAAGTATGGTTTTTCCACTGGTGCTGGGGAAGATGAGGTGCTGGAACCTTGCCTGAATTTGATATTTGGGGAGAAGAGCTTTATAACAAGAGGGCATACCCTTTCTTTAAGAAGAAAACTGAATTCCTGATGCTGAAAAATAAAACAGAACAGATTATAAGCAGATATTCTTTAATTGCTGCCAGTAGCTCTGACAATACATCTTATTTATATTTACTGTTATGATCAAGCACTCTGAAGTCATGTAAATCTTTGTATAAATTGCAGAAAATGAAAAGGAAGAATGGCGGACACCATTGTAAAGCTACCAAAAAAGCATGATGAAATGACATGGTCATGTTAATGCCATGCACCTCTCTTCTATTTTGCAAATTGAAAGACTGCTAATACATCATTTATTATATATTTAATTTTTTATTTAGCTACTGTCTGCTAAAACATATTCCTATAGGATCACGGTGTGTTTGTATGCAGTGGATTCAGCTAATTCATAGTCCTGATTCTTGCTGCTTTGCAAATGAGGTGAGGTTAATGTTTTCATAGAAATAACAACGCCACAAACTAAGTTACAGAGCTGTCATAAATCATGCAAGATAAGAAAATGCATCTTTGGAGGAGACATAAATGAGAAAACAAAAAGAGAAACAGAGTACAACATGCTCTACAAAATGCACAAACAGAAATAAAGTGTATGGGAATAGAAAAAAATGTACAAAAAGCACACAGTACTTTTCTGTCATAAAAACCCAACATGTAAAAGCTACAAATCCTTTTGAAAAGTAATACACTAAATTAAAGAGGAGTTAATGAAGTGTAAGTTTTACTACTCATGTGAACAAAAGTCTTCCTATTTTCCCTCCAAGAACTACTCACTTGTAAAAACACTTGTGGAAAGTCATTCAGGACTGACTCAAGAAGTTCAAGGCCAAATGTCCGGGTCATTTCTGTCATACCCACGAGCCAGTAGGGAGCATCAGCATTAACTAACTGACAAAGATCCTTAAAAAGAAACACAGTAACATTTACATTCTCTGCACAGTCCTCTGTCAGCATAACTTTTCTGAGACTACAACAAAATCTACAGTCTCTCCCTCTTTTGTAATGAGTTAATTTTCCAATTTCAACATAATTTTTCCTCAAATACTTCTTTTACATAAATTATTAAGCAAAATACTTTTTCAAAGACATTTTAAAATTTCCTGATATCCTTCTATTAATTGTGTTCAAAAATACTTCCAGACCACTGAATCTGCTACGTCAAGAAGATTTTTAGTGGTGTGATGAATACAACTACTACTTCTTATTATATACTTGACTTTAATACACAATACTAAGCACAAGAAGCAAGACTGAACTACAATAGCAATGTTTGGGTCACAGAAAAAAGAACCTTGAATTTAATGCAGACATGAATGCTTAGCTATTATTTAAGATTTATAGTAAAACCTTTTCCTAAGCCATTTTGTCTTCATTTTCCAATCATTCCCCTGGGATACGGTATATATCGCCAATTAAAATAAATGCACATAAGAACGCGTAAGGCTCTGGTTAAGGACACTGCCAATATGCCAACAACAAATGTCTGAAATTTCTTACAGGCATGTTGAAGTACCCCATTATAACAACAAACGTATAAATATATGCTCCCCAACTACCTGAAAAAGCATATATGCATCTTTAGCACATGGCTTCAGTGTACTGACAGATCTTCTGTTACTGTTTCCTTGAACTGCAACTGGCTGGTCAACAATATCTGTGTAAAAACAAAAAATACTTCTGTGAACAAAGGAACCATTGCAAATCAAGTATGCATTAAGTGTTCTTACAAAAAGATTGTAGGAGAATGGCCAGGTAATTCTTCTGCTACATATCATGTCTACAGAAATATAAATTAGATTGAGTACCAAAGATCATCAATACCAAGCACTTCTTTCCAATAAATATTCTCTTCAAGCTACTGCCACGTATTTCACACTCGGAAATCTAAGTTACCTTCACTTAAATGACACCCTCGCCTCAAATTCCTTCACAATACTAACCCAAAGACCAGTTCTCACAGCTTGAAAAAAATCTAGGTTTTATCTATTGCTCTACTGACTTGGACTGACACAATGGCTAAGCATTTAATCTCCTTTGAATACAAGTAAATATATAAAAGACAGTAAAAAATAATAATGTCTGTGATTTAATTTTTTTAAAATAATGTTTATAGACTTTTTACTACTGCTTTATCTGAAAAGGATAAACATTTGAAGTGTGTCCAAAAAACAGGTTAATAGAAGCAAGCAGAGTAAGAAGTATGCCCACCTTTGTATCGTTCATCTTCAGCAACCACTCTCTCGAAGACAACAGTAACTACCTGCCGCACCGTAGCTGCCGCAGTGTTATTTGTGATATTATCTTTTGTGAAGTGCAATCGAAAACAAAGTACAATTGCCTGAAAGGAAAAAATAAAACATAAAAATCATCTTACAATAATACGTTTTCATCTTTCAGGTAAGAGTCAAGACAGCTAACTTAGAATGCTTTGCACTACAGTTTGTCAAAAGGTTGCCTGAAAAAAAATTGGTTTAATCATTTTAAATCTGAAGAACCAGAATAAGTTTTATGGATTACCCTAGCCAAAAACTTCTTTAGTACTCGTCCCCAAAGGTAATCTCAGGCTGTATTAACTGAAGATATTATAATGTGCCAATAAAAATACAATCATCATACAGAGAATACACAGTAATCAACCACATAAAACAACTTGTATGAATATTAATATCAAAGGACATTAAGATTATACAGTTAATCACAGAAAGGTCAGTCAACTCCAAAGCTAAAATGCCACTCCTCTCCCACATTAAATCATAATACTTTCACAACCATCTTGCCTCAGCTGCTATTATTCCTCTCTAAGGTACTTATTTTAATATGTCATTGTGCTGGCAGTGACCTGAATACTGTTTCCCATTGGATTTTATACTACCTCTAACGCATAGTTTAATACTTACTTACTTTATAATGAATTTTGAAAATTAACATCTGTATGTGTAGTGAAACCTGTATTACTTGTTCTTTTGTCCTTATTCTGTGTACTTGCACCTGCATGAACCTCAACCACACCCGGCCATAGCGCTATATGCTCTAAGCCATACAAGATGCATAATCTTCTTTTGCTTCTTTTTCTTTTAAATGATTTGTGGACTCTGCTCAGGTGGTATCTCCATGTTAGTGTGAAATTTTACAATGCAGTCACACACCTCCGGACTTTCAGAATATACTGCATGATCTGTAGGTTAATAAGTAACAGCAGTGCCCATATTAAGGGGATTTTCAATATGGTTTAACAGTAATTTTCTTAATTTACATCAATCAAGCTGAAACATGAATATGCAACATATGTCTGGCTCAAAATGATTTTTTTCTAAGAACTGCTCAATGTGGGGAAAAAACTTTCAGACATTTCTGGAAAGAATCTTGGGGGTAGAAAAACCCAAACAAACCATTGCAGCATTTTACCCATGGCAAACAATGATTATATTTGGTTAACTGAGAAACTCTATTAATTTCAGCCCTTGGACAACACCAAGAAATTTTACAGGATATTGCTCTGTCAGGAATGTTTTTCTTACTCCTGTCAGAACTTGCCCAAATTTGACTACATATTTCTAAATGTACGAGATCTTAACGTGCACTATGGAAAGTGTTAGAAGTACAGCAATTAGATTCTCCCGTAACTGTATTATGTGAGCATGCTTCTCAATCAGGACACAAGACAAGAGAAAGATGTGCTGGGAAAGACCTTCCCTACTTATTTGACGCTACTGTTCCCACATGCTCTTTGGTTGGTATCCAAAAGGAGAAAGTTTCTAAACATTAGAGAGATGAACAAATAAAGGATGATGGAAAATGTGTTTGGAAAAGGGAGAGAGGGTACACAGAGGCAGGGGAAGAAGAATAAACGAGGGAAGTGATGAGAAGCATGTATTTGATATGCAGAAGGGAAAGGTACAGTGGACCTAGACAGCAACTGTCTCCTTCTAGAGCTTAGATTCATATTTGATAAAACAACAACATTGCACGTTGTTAAAGAACATCTGCTACCCAGTTAATGACTGGCAATCCCACTTTCTAAACTATTTCCATTTTCTTCAAAAATCATGGTTCTGCCCAAGAACATAGCACCTCATTTGAAAAACGAGCATTATTTGGAACAAAAGAAACATGGTAGTGCTGAAGAGCCTTTGACATAATTTGACTACTCAAGTGAAAAAAGAACCTACTGACAAACCATTCATCCTTAGGTTGCTATTCAGCCATCTCTAGGTTTTATTAATTTTCCATTATGTTCCTACTTTCGGCAGACCTTTGTAACTTAGCTTTGTTTTCATGTTTTTCCTTCCCTTGGTTAAGTAGATTAATAATGGTTTTAATATTCTCACGTTTAACCAGCTAGGAAGTTATTTCATTAAAACCAGAAGCAAAGAAAAACTGAAAGCCTTGCACCAGAACAGAATACCTTCAAAAATATTCTTCAATTCTATTCTCTCTCAAAAAACAAAACAAACAAACAAAAAATCACTCTGATATTAAATCAGTACTCTGAAGGCAGAGCATAACACAGACAGCAATTTAGAATGATTTATTTAAAAACAAAAAAATCTTTTTTATATTCAAGAGAAAAAATTATAAAACATAATCTAGAAGAGAAACTTATTCTAGACAGAACTTCACAGCCCACAGATCGGTAAACAATGTTGCTCCTTCAAAGAGAAGTATCTTGCAATTTAAGATTAAAATGGATCAAATTTTTACTTTTTGTTTCAGTTGAAACATAATATCCAAAATGGTACACATTTAAAATTTTGCAATAAAGTTATTTCAGTTCTGAGTGAAAGAGCAATAACTGGACTGCTTCTGAAAGAGACTGAAGGTCGGGTGTCAGGCAGCTGTTTCTAATACTTGCTTTATTAGTGAGAATTTACATGGCACTATGTGCTCTGATTTCAGTTTGAAAACATACGTACAATGAATTTGGCAGATGAGCAAGATAGGCATTAGCCCAGTGTTTTTATTTAAAGTTTCCATTAAATCAGAAATGTATTATTGTGGAGGAATTAACAAACAGACTGAAAAGGAACCTAAAAGAAATCCTGTTTTCAAAATCTAGATATAAAGACAATAGGGGCACAACAGAATCAAGAAAGCCCCCTCCTCTTCCATTATTTCCCAAATGCTTCCTGTGTAAAATTTCTCCCTATTTTCCCTCTTGGATTATTGAAGTACTATAGTTGGCAATAACGAATTCTTACCTTGGACAGTGCTTCATCATGCACAACTGTATTGGTTGTTAAAAGTACAAGAACTGTCTGGAGCAATTTAAGTTCTTCAAGACTGTTTTCCATAAGTTGCCAAAGCATATTAATAATGTTTCCTGCTGCAGCCTACAAAGAAATAATTTTTTGCCAACAATTAAGATGTTTACATACTGGTATATCATGTGTACACATAGAAAAATAGCCCTCTCATAAACATCTATCGCAACTGAATTCGCCTGTTTGTCTATACCACAGGGCTATATTGGGAACATAAAGCCAATTTCATTGTCACAAACTTCCCAAAATATTTTTAAAGAACTGGCATCAGAAATCTCTTAATGTGCAGTTCAAATTAAAGTGTGTTCTTCATTTTCTACTTGGAAATATAGAAGAGACAGCACAAAGACATTTTACCCTCAAAATTCATTGATATCAGAAAAAGAACAGTGTAATTTAACATTATGCAAGCACAACTGAACACATATTTTAACGGTGTTATTTTTACCAGCTTCTTCACACACTATATATGCAGTACCATAATATATGATGACATTTACAGCTGCAGGAAATGTGCATCCAGTTTATCTTATTTTTAAAAGTAAAATGTTACAAAAATAATAAGTAATGTTATCACACAGAGTAAATTTTGTGGATGCAACTTTAAGAATTTATGGATCATTACATGCTTATTCCTGCAGTTTAAGAATGCAAATTAAATGAGCTAGTTTGAATTTTCATGAATTTCCTTCTAGAAGTTACTAATGTTTCCTCATCTTTTATTTTTTATTTTTTTAAACGATCAAAAAGGTTTTCTTTAAATTATGATTTTTTAAAACCAGATATGAGTAAAATATTTTCCAGACTATGTTAATGATAATATAAATGGCTTCCTAAAAACAAGCATACGCCTTTGCTTTGAGGCCTGTATTTCTCACGCTGAAATAATTATGTATTTATATAAAGATTGGTCTTACCTCTGAAACAACTTCATGGGACATGAGTCTCTGTATGGCTGCTAGACACAGCTGAGTGATCTTTGGTTCCTTTGTTCCACAACCCATTAGAAAAGGCTGAACTACCTCTGAGCTGTTCTCTTTCAACGCTTTCAAAAAGAGAGATGGAAGCAGTCAACGTTCAATACTTTGAAGAATACAGTGCAAAATTTGTTAATCATACTTATTAACAATAAACAATTGCCAGTCTTGGAAATTTGGGATTTACTTTTGCAGCACAGGAAAAAGGCAAGTGAAGACAGACAGTGGGCTGCCACAGCTCACTTCCACAACTACCCTGGCAGAGGCTCAATTCCCAAGCACCTTTAAGCACCCTGACACACTCAAGTGACTTTCTCTTTCCAAATCCAAAATGTCCACTTAGAGTCCATTTGGCTAGTAAAAGGCTGTAAGGTTCTGCCCATCCCAGAGCTTTCTCTGGCCTTGCAGTGGGGACCAGCTTTACACTGGTAGACCTCTCCTGCTCTGCTTCATCTCAGCATCGAATTTCAAAGCAACACAAAGCGTGGCACAAAGATACCTTTCAAAGCGCATGGAAGGAAAGGGAATAGAATCATGGAATCAGAGAATGGTTAGAGTTGGAAGGGACCTTAAAGATCATTGAGTTCCAACTGCCATTGGAACCTGCCATGGGCAGGGACACCTCCTACTAGACCTGTGTACAGTACCCTGGGTACATACACCTGGCTGTGAATTTTTCAACCAGTGTTTTAGTGAGAAAGGACAGCTTCTGAAAATTAAGCTTTGTCAGGAGGAAAAAAACAAGTTTCATTATTATTTTTTTTAAGGACAAAAATCTTCAAAATGAATATAACATTCCACACTGACATTTAAAAAAAGTTTTTCCCCATAAAAGTTATTCTAGAAATCTAAGATAAACTTAATAAAATTTTAAAAAAAAGGAAAATATTTCTGAAAGATGAATGGAAAGCATGACTCAAATCAGTGAGTGCTATTCTGCTTGTATGTATAGCTGTGATTCATAAAAACTTTTAAATTTTTAGCTGCTCATCACCATTTCAGATAATAAAAATTTCCTCACAGTTGAAAGTTCATTGTGCATTCTTACAGTGGTTGTCATCCACTGTTTTTTAGTTTATGTGTAATAAGAGAAACGTGCTCATGAAAAAGTTTCACATACATTTTTAGAGCACAGATCTTACAACAAAAGATACCTTATCACATTAAAATGCAAACATCATCAATTTTATTTTTTCTGTTGAGCAATTTTGAAATTTGGATCTCAAGAGCCATTAAGTATGACTACAACTGATCTGGAAAAAAAAACTTGAAACAAACATCAAGATAAAAGCTACAAAAATATATTTTAGTGATATTTTTAAACTGATACACTAAGTAACATGACTAATAAGTTTCTATGAAAATAATAAGAGTTGTATAAATTATAGATGCCAACTTTCTTTAAGGTAATCAGTCTTACAAGGTGCTATTAACACACAAGCAGTCCATAGTTTTGTCAGCCTCTTCAGAGCCAGTACAGGCTCTATGTCCAGTTGACAGACTGACCTTGCACCAAATGCCTAATCAAAACCAATTGAAATGTGGGCGTAAATATGAATATATACATAGGTTCACTGCCTGGTTAACAATCTGCTTTGATTTCAACACCTTTTCTAACTGAACTACAAAGCAAATAAAGCAGCTTTTAAAATACATAGTAAAACTATATCCAGCAATATCATGCTCTTATGAAGCATCCCATGATTCTTGGATTAAAAACAAAACAGTGGCTACTTCATCAAAACCAGAATTTGTTCCCAATTAAGACATGTAATTCAGGCATCTAATTGTCAGTGTCTACATGTGAGCTAGATGTTTAAGTGGCCTTTATAGCCTATCAACACCTACAACACTTGGTTGATCGAGCCTAGAGAGCTCACTCTAATATGGGCACAAATGCTTATGCACTCACACAAATTTCTGAATTGCCACTAAATTCTAACCAGCAAGAAGAAAGCAAAATTTCATCCTTAACATAAGACTCATTATAAAGTTCTGAATGGCAAAAATGGCATGAGAGTTAATAAATAACATGACAGAGAAAAATGTGAACCTTTTACAATATTCTTTCTAGAAACCATTAAAAAAAATAATCTCACAACACTAACTAGGCAAGGATTTTTACTTTATGAAGCTTAAAAATTAATGTTTCATAGATCTGGTTTGGTACCAATCATTACATCAGCATCAGTCTTAAAATACACACATTTCTTCTTATATCCAAGTCTGCTTCCATTTTGCTATCAGAATTATGTAAGAATATATTAAAAAGGAAATCTATCATAATGAACCACATCAAAAAAGAAGTTTTGAGAAAGTAAAACTTATTCCTTCATTCCATCAGCAAGGCTATTACTCTTATTTTTTGAATCAATGTCTAAAACAAAAATATGAATTGCACATCTCAGAGCTATGTGGAAATAATTTTTCACATTTATCTCGTGATATAAAGCACAACTTGACTTCTCTTTTGGAATTATTCAATTCTCATAAATAAACTATAAAACATAGACAGACTTCCAAGAATGAAGACTCTGAAACTACTCAACTTTTCCAAGAGAAACAAAGAAGTTAGATCAATGACCTTAGAGTTCTGGCAAGTTAAGCACATCTCACCAGACATAATAATGCCTCTGTATTCATTATTTAAGATTACATCTATTTTATTAATAATTGTAATCTTGCACAGTGTAATGCTTCAAGAAAGCATCAGGTCAGCTTACTGGAAACAATCCGATACAGTTGTTCTCATCTACTTAAGTGAAATGACAGATTAGATCAAAATAAGAAGAAAAATAATATCCTGATCAAAATATTTATTTGGATTACTAGAATCTAGTAGATCTAATCATCTATTAGACCATTAGTAGATCATCTAGCAGTCAAAAAGTATTTCATTAGATTTCACAATTACAGTAGTCTTTTGCAGCTTTATTATTACTAAAGCATACATACTACCTTCCTCCAAAAAACTTTGAAATAGCAGGTAGGAGACAACAGAGATCTTGACATTAACTTATCTACATTATTAGGTTACAAGTGATACCTCAGAAAACACAGAAGTCCATTAAGAGATGAGATTGTTTAATGGCATTATGTTTAAACTGTGGAATGTTAAGATAATGTGCAGGCAAAGTATAAGTTCCCCTCTGTTCCGCAGTTTATTACTGGGAAAAAAGTTGTTATCCTATTAGCAAAAATTAACTAATGAAAATAACTTTTAGGACCTACTGGTCTTCCAAACATCGTAACAACAAATCCGTGCGGTTTTTTTGATGAAATAAATACTAACTACATTCTAGCTTAAACCTTCCAAAGGAAAAGTACCTACAAAACTGGACCAACTACCAGAAAGTATTCCCTCAAAAAGATAAAAGTAAAGACTGCAGATCCATGCCCAAAAATCAATGATCTTCCACACCTCTTTGCTTTGAAATTAAGATTAAAAACCAAAGAATTTTGCAGGACTACAAATTAGCTTTCTAAAATATGAGGTTCTTCACACAGTAATATGCCAAAGAACACTGACAGCTTCCCAAACAGCTAACTAAAGATTTCTCTTGTTCATTGGTGTATTTTGATGCATAGCTGACATTACCTGGCATAGTTTTCCCACTTATGTCAGCATACATGACAGCAGTAAAAACAAAGAAAATAAACAAATAAAAAAGAGGCATTAAAGTGAAATACGGTGGGGTGGGACTGCTACTTCAAATAATTCTAGAAAGTGCCTCCTTGCCAATATCTGAATTACATACCTCAAACCAAGAGACAGTTATGCATCTTTTTCATTTGAACCTTTCCAATAATTTAGCATTTTAAGAATTTTGAGTGCAGTTGGAGTAGACACTAAAATTTTAATACAGAGACATTCAAATCCGGCCAAAGGCTTTACCAGCAATTGGCAAGAAGCCATCAATTTACATGCTATTTAATAAAGCTGAAGAAAGTCAGAGATACTGTTTTAAGCACTAACAAAGCTGCAACTCACAAGATATCTCCTGTCCCTCAAGGCAACAGTACATGTTAAATTGAATGACCTTGTCTCAGATTAAGATGGAATTTTGCCTGCCAGGTAGAAGTCTCCAAAGGCTGGACTTTATACTAAACACACAGATGAGGATCCTGCTGCTGAACTCCACACAGAGCACTCAACAGCAGCTGTGGTGAACGCAGACATTGAATAAGATATTGATAACTTGGAGCCTAAGTATTTAATCCTATTTTTCTAAGTGGATGGTTACTTTTGCAGAGCCACGAGTGAAAATTAAGACCTTCCTCAGCATCAGTATGGGACTAACCAGAAACAAACAGAAGTAACATTACAAAATTCTTGTGCTACTGGATTTTTTTGCTAGGTGCTAAAAAGTAAAGCATCACTGATATAGCACACACTAAAAGACATGTAGGATTGTTACACGCATCCAAGACATCTTAATATTTTGATCTGTAACCCACATTTATTTTTCCCATTGCATTGCAAATAATTACCTGCCAAAATATCAGTGTTCCGTGCAGCTATTGTTTTCACTTTTATTATTCCTGATTCAGCAGCCTGTAAGAGAAAGAAAACAAATAGTTTAGATGCTATTTCATACATCGTGTCTGGAAAGAAATAACTATAATAAAAACATATAGTCTCAGAGCAAAACCATTTTTTATTATGTTTTCAGTAAGCAGAGCTAATGCAAAAGTGAAATTTGTAGCTTCTGGAATTCCTTTCCAGAATTTCACAGGAAGGGGTATATTCTGTGGTTCAGAATTTTTAGAAAACACATTTTTTATCGTATTACTTTTCAGTCTATGACTGCTGAGAAAAATCTCCAGTAAATATAAAAACTGGCAAATAGTCTGCACAGCTTCAAACTGTGAAACAACTACCACAACACATAATTTGTCACATGCATCAGGCAGAAATACTGAAGAAACTGATAGCATCAGTAATTATACCAATGCTTAATATTTGACACTTAAGCAATGAAATCCAGTTAATAAACTGGGTGTGGTACCCAAAACTTGAATATTATCACTGTTCTTCCAACTGGGTAGTGGTATTCTCTGTTTGAAAGCTAACTTTTACTAATAATGAGTACCAGAATGAAAGCGATTTTCCCATGGATTTTGTGTCTTGAATTCTCTACACAAATTATCCGAGGGCAGTACCACCAAGAAGCTTTCCTAACAACACTATCCGTTCTTCCTAATGTGCTGTACAATCCACACCAACAGCTCCTCCCCTTTCCCCATAAGTCTGGCCAAGAACCATAAGACCAAGAGCATTCTCTTCTCCCTCATACACCCCCAGAGCGGGACACGGGCTGCAGATGTGCAGGTTGAAGGATGTGGGTGACAAAGCCTGGCCGGCCACCAACCAGGTGCTGCAGAGCTGAGCAGCCCACTGAGGAGGTCATCTACTGCTGTGAGGGAACAGCACTTCTCTCTTCAGTTGTCCCCAAACGCCTCCCGGCAGAAAGCACTACAGTCATGCTCTCTAATGAAATCAAGCCACGCTGAAAACACCACGATGAAGCTTTGCATTTCCAAATTGAGATTTCTGCCAAGTTTTGTGTAAAAAATGCAAAAATACATTGCAAATGGCACCTATTTTTTAATTCCCTTAATATGCTATAAACTTCTGGAAACAATTAAAGAAATCGTGTTCAATACACTCTGCACCAAATTAAATGTAACAGGTTTTCCCAAGCACTAGGACACAAACTGCTGGAAAATACTGTTCTGCCAAATTTGAAAGTACATTTTCCCTTTTATTTCAGCTTTGTCTTTCTGTGTACTTCCCACAGCAAACATTTCCATTTTTCCTCTGATAGTACTATTTAAAGAAGTGTGCCATCACTCTATAAAACAGATTAGAGAAGCAGACAAGCTGTGGCAGCAGAAATATGAAAGTGACAGTACATGAAGCCCTACCAAGCAGCATTATTCCTCCTCCATCAAAACACTACTCCAACAAGATTCCCTAAAAAGTCGGGTTAAGATGACTGTATCAACTGAAAATCAAATATTTTAATTGAGACTTGATAGATATATTTCTCAAAATAGCTATATTTGAAATGTGGAACTGAAATTTTCAACTTCCTTTTTTTTATCCCCATTTCCCAACACAAACACAGAAAGACTGCCTCAGCATCACCAAAGAGATTCGTCAAATTCTGAGGAATTATTTAAGCTTTGCTGAGTGTGGTGTTTCTACTTTAAAAATATAGACAGAATAATATCCACAATGCTTGAACTAGACTAACATACAAGATGCTCAAATGAGCACAAAGCGACATGCAAATAAATCTTCAACATAATTAAAACAAGGAGTGCCAAATGCAGTTCTCATTTATTTTAATTACGTTAACTTAATGTGTTGAAATGTCTAAATTTTAAGTCAATCCCCATTCTTCTTCAGTTATAAACTGTCAGCTAATTAGGGGGGGTCTTGTCACAACAAAATGTTCCTATTAATTAATATGAAGGATTTGACACAGTCCAACTTCAATTATCTTCAAACTAAACCTCATCACATCTACTGGCAATCGATTTCTTTCTTGCCAGGAATTACACACTCTGAATCAAAGAAATATTACGCCCGCTCACACACGTGACATTCGCAAACACTGTGCACTCTGAATGAAGAAGGAAAAAACTATTTCCAACACCAGGTCTCCCAGATGGTTGTTTCCATGCTAGCTTTATATAAAATAGGACACAGCTTTTAAAACCTAAAGTAAAATAAAACAACAGCTACTAAACTTTTTACTGCTGCTCTGAATACAATAGATATATACTTATATATAACTTTTTTCTCCATGAGATATAGGATGTTCTATGATTATCTGCATTATGCTTTGGTTTCTATTTAGAATCCCAATTCAAAATTATTACAATTGAAAACCAATTACAGTGCACACATCCTAGCAAACAAAAACCAAACCAATGCTCCCTATATATGTAAAAAAGACCACACATTAATATTTACAAAAAATTCCTTCAGCTGATCACAAATAACCAGTAGAAAAAAATGATACTATTAATAGTTATCTTTCTCTCCTGTTTATATCAATATAAAAGTGTGTTTGGATTGCATCAATTTAACTTGACAAGCTGAAAGAGATATTAATAGATACTAAGTGTATAAATTTACCTCAATTTGAAATTACTATAGTACTCTCCACAACGCCGCTCCATTAGAAAAGGATCTTATAAAAACACTAATCAAGGATATGGACAGAATCATACTGTGCATTTATGGGTATAAATACAATAATTTCCTTTCACAAAAATATAAGGCATCATGTTTTTAAAGCAACACCACTTTTTAAAGTAACATTATCAGAGTTTCTCTTAGCACCGCAGCTAATAGTAGTCTAATGAACCGGTTCTCTCTTTAATTTTAAAAAGAAGCAAATACACATAATTCCTGTAACATTACAAAGCTCAAAACTGAAACCTTCAGTCAATTAGATTTTCTATTCTGCTACTTTAGTAACTGTGAAATGAACAGAAATTAAACGTCTCAAACACATGCTTGCCATTATTTGGTTTGTTTCATGTTTCTCCTGAAGCAACTACAGCACCCTGTTGGGTGAGGGGAAATATTCACGAAGAACAGAAATTTACTCAGTGATAGCACATATTCAGATCAACCCCTTCTGGATACTTTGATTTTCCTTTAAACAAAGCACCAATAATCTCACAGCAAAATTCAACAGGACCCTCTGGCCTCAAGCATTGGCCCCACCATCTTTCTGCTCCCTTGGAACTTACCAAGTACTTGCTGATCATTTGGAAATCACCCTTCACAGAAATCAAAGTAAGGCTGATGAAGAATTTATATTCAAAAAAAATTAAAAAAATAATCAAAACACACATAGTGCCATTGCAAGTAAACTGAAAAGCAGCCTAAGCATAATGCCTGCCTCCTGACCTCAAAGTTCCTCTCCCAAGGTACAGTCTGACAGGACATTCACTGCTCACCAAGAACTTCACCCTAAAGTTACGTTATAGACAGAAGCTCTCTGCACAAGAGAGACCAGGATGTGGAAATTTGTAGAGACTTTCAACCTCAGCTTTAAGAGTTTCTCAAATCCAAAACTCTTACCCTCCTCATGGATTTCTCAGTCCTCAGTTCAAACAAGGAAGAACTTCAGCCTTCCTGTCATTAGATGCAATATGTAAATCTTCCAACTTTAAGGAAATTTTAACCCTTGTGTAGGGCTAAAATCACCAACCAGGTACCAGAGACAGGAAACTTCAGCTCAGGCGCTTCGCAAACAAAGACTTAACTCACCCTTAAGCAGAATCAACATTTTCCAACAGCCAGGTAACATTCAAGTCCCAGAGTTAAATTTCTCCACGTAAAATATGCACACAGACTATAAGATCTCTAACTCTTAAATAGCATATGGAGGTATCAGGATAATTGGGGTATGCAATCCTACTACTTACTGGCCAGGATGATGTAAAGGCAAGCCACCCGTACCAGCAGCAGAGCAGTAAGCACATCTGAAAGGCACTGGTTCCTCAAATCTATTGTTCAGGGACACTGTGAAAGGTCTCAAACCCAACTGCAGTGGACTAGCATACGTTACCAAAAGATACCACTATAACCAACTCCATAGTGATGATAGTTACCTGGCAGCCCAAGAATGGCCACAAGGAATAATGGCATGGCGTGTCCTTGAACATGTAAACGTGTAATTATTTAGTGGTTTACTTCTCAGAGGCAAAGACATCGTGAAACCCTATTGCAACGCATATGGACGGGCAAGCAAGGTACCAGAGGGGCAGCTGGGATGTGATCCCACAGCACATCAATTGCTCCACAGTAACCGCTATGGATTTGCCCTTACTCTAGGGTAAACGTGAAAGAGCTGATCTTCTTTCATTGAAAAATAATAACATAGTTAACTTTCAATAAGGGAAAGATAACACAAAATTCTAATCTCTTTCTTACCAGTGATCCTTTTCAGAAAGTGAAAAGAACACCCATTATTTTTAAATTTTTTAAAAAGGGGGTTTTAAAAAGGATCTTCAAAGAAACTGGTATCTTACAATTGGAACCAGATGCCAGCACCTTTTTTAACCAAAAATTATATACACACATAAAGATATTTCATGTAACAACTAGGCATGTGCAAATTTCTACTAACGATTGATCTAATGTTAAATATATTTTTCAATGAACTTCTAAATGCAAGAGCATTGTTACCAAAAAGTAATAAAGAATTTTCACCACTAATGTTTTGAATGACCATTTGTGTTTTGATTGTATATTCCGAGAAAATTGCTATCTCCAGAGATACCAAAATTGCTGTAAGGTTTTGCAGCTCTTACCACACAAGCTTTTGATTTCTCTCTTCTAAAAAGAAAAGCATTCAGGAATGTTTTCAGGAATGCTGGTCTGTGTTAGTATTTTACATTATATTGTTTGCCAACCTTTTACTAAGATTGGATGAGAAAAAAATATCATCTATGGTCACTTCCACACCTATTACATGAAATAAAAAGAGCAATTTTTTTCTATTCATCATTATCTGTCTTTCCAACTGGAACACTAACCCTATATCCAATAGTTTAGATAAATGATCCTCCTGTCTGAAGTACAGGCTCACTTCATTGTTATTCAGGCTTGCTTTGCAAAAGCACATTCTGGACCATTACCGTACTGCTACACTATTATTTGGAAAAGGACACACTCAGAAAAAGCTCCACACTAAATCAACCTCATGAAAGCACTTGAGTACTCCACATTTGTGTGAAAAAGCACTGTACTTGCCTTCTGTATTTTTATCTTCTCCTCCCCAGGAGTACAATCCCTACTCAGACCCTTCTCTTTTATATATACTCATTCTATCTGTGATTTAAACTGGTGAAATTCCAGTTCTGATCTGACAGCACTATGCACTCACAGGGATTTATTAAATTGCATGATTTAACAAATTTGGATTAGAGCTTGCTCACATTCTACTGGCTTGGAGCAAAGCGTACCAGTAGAGTCTCTGGGAATGGAGCACCACCCACTGTAAAAGCAGACACAGGCAAGGAGTACACAAACCAAGAACTACAATCAACTGGACACATACAAGCCCATAGACCCAAGGACCAATGTCATTGAAAGGACACCCTCTACCAGTCATGGTGACTGGGGAAGGTTACTGATGACCAGAAAGAGGTAAGGTCCACACACATCTCAAGGGAGGGCAGGGAAGAGCTTTCAGGGCACTACAGGCCAGTCAGCTTCATCCCATTCCCAGGAAAGGTTATGGAACAAGTCCTCCTGGAAGACATTTCTAGGCACATGCACTTCAAGAAGATATTAGGAACAGCCACACAAATTTAGGATGAGCCTCACTAACCTGACTGCTTTCTACAATGAGATGATGGGCTGTGTGGGTAAGAGGAGAGCACTACATACTTTACACCTTGACTATAGCAAAGCCTTTGAAGTTATCTGCAATTGTATCCTTATAGTCTAATTGGTGAGATATGGACAAGTAGACAGCAAAGTGGGTGGAAGATTGGCTCAGAGGATTATTATAAATGGTATTAAGTTCAGCTGGCAACCAGTTACTAGTAGTGCTCCTCAGGGATGGATACTGAGGCTAATACCATTTAACATCTTTATCAGCAGCCTGGATAAAGGCATAGAGTCTGCACACAAACATAAAATTCAGGAAACTGTTCAACATGCGGCGGGGGAGGACAGTGTATTCAGAGCAGCCCAAATAGGCTGAGAAATGGGCTGGTATGAACCTCATGAAGTTCAACAAAGCCCAGTGCTAAGTCCAGACCCATGCACAAGTACAGGCCGGGGGCTGGTGTTGCAGAAGATGACCCAGGATCCTGGTGGACAGCAAAGTGGAATCAAGAGCCAACAGTGAACCATTGTAACAAAGGTGGCCAACCGCGTACTGGGCTGCATTGGCAAGGACAAAGGCAGCAGGTAGAGGGAAGGGAGTCCTTCTCTCTCTTTAGCTCTTGTGGGACTGCTGCTGGAGCAATATGCTTCTTCACTACAAGAAAGCCATTGACATGTTGGGGCAAATCCAGTGGAGATCTACCAAGACGGTTGGGGGATGGAGAACAACAGATAAGGAGATGCTGCAAGAACTGCCCTCGTTCAGCCTGAAGGAAGCAAGACTAAAGGGAGGGCTTGTTAAAGTCCACAGCTTCCTAAAGGCAGGCTGTAGTGAACATGAAGCAGTGTGCAATCGCTGTTCAGATACACACTCCATCCTGGATATATGTACAAGTAGAGAAAGAAAGCAGAGAACACTGAAAGCAGTAACGCTCCTTTCAAATCACTTCATATTCTGCAATTCCTTCACAAGTTTCTCACTGCAATTTTTTCTTCCACAGGGTCTTAGTAATAATGCTAAAATAGTACTGATTTTCCTATAAATCGAAAATTGTATTTTGGTAAACGACTTTCACCATCACAAAACCTTCAATACAAAACCAGTTACAGTCTTCATTTTTTTAAATTTGGAATGTGCAATTTATTTGAATTGTTGAGCAGCCTAATTAACTTTTTTTTTTAATCAAGAAATTAATATATTTGCTGGTTTTGTTTGTATTACCTTTATTTAGCATGTAAAGACAAGAAATTGCAAATGGACCATATACAAAGTAGTTTTTACAGCAGTTCACACTTTACCTGAAACAGAAGCAAAACCACTCTGCTTTATTCTACATCATGATCTACTTGTGCTCAATGAAGGGAATCAGTAGTGTATGTTTCTGATCCCAACAACGGGCACAACAACAGCTGAAAATACCAAACTAATTCCTGCTAGACTTGATTCTACCCAAGGACGGTGCATTCTCAATTACCAGAGCTCCAATACTTTGAGAAATAAAATAAAAGCATTAGCTGATTCTGTTACACACTTTCTCCACCGATTCAAGATTTATGATATTGCAGGTTTTATATTTTAAAAACACAAAATCTTGTTCATTTCCAGCTTTAGTGCAACTATATTAGAACACTTTTAATATTTAAGAGGCCAACTTTCTCTTGACAGAAGTGACTACTCCTCTGGTCCATTAATCTTTTGAAATTGTCAGTTTGCAGTATCAGCAGCCAACTCAGAATCCTGAAAGTTAATCATCAATACTGCCAGGAGAGGTGCCAGTGTTATCTAAATTGCTTCAGAGCTGTTGCCTCTGGAGGTCCCTCACTTAACATGAATGTGGAGGTAAAGATAATGAAATACAAATATTTAATTTCAAGAGTTTTCATTTGACAATCAAAATATTATACCTCAGCTGGAAAAACATCACACATAAATCAACAGAATAAATCAGAATGAATAACATAAAAAAAACCCTCATTCTTGAACAGCACTGATGTAGACAAAGAAAAAAAAGACTCGATACAGAAGAAGCACAGGCAATTAGCAACAAATTCTTAAGTTATGTTCCCACAGTCAGATAGAACCTGATACAGATAGATTCCAGATAGAATCCGGAGGTACCTTGTATTAGATTATATATAAATTATACATATACACTATATTTTATATCTATAATATTTTATATATAGTGCATGGATATCTTGAGAGCCTACCATTTATGAATTTTTGAGTGATTCATCAAGTACAACACTACTGATTATAAGTCACTAAAACTGAGTCACAGAAATTAATGAAATGTAATTTTCATTACATACTTTTGCATAACAATCATCATTCTACATTTAAAAAAAAAAAAAAAAACAAATCAAGATCCCATTTCAGAGCTTTAGGAGATTTACACTTGAAGTTCAAACTAATTTTGCCTTCAGCTTGTCAACCAGAACAGATGGAACTCCTGAGGCTTTGCCACAAATACTATATTCAGAGTCACCCCATCAGAGACAGCAATGCCTGTTTGTGAGGCACCTGACAAAAAGAAACAACAGTCAACAGTTTGGGCATTAGTTGAGAACTGGAGTCACCAAGAATTTCCAATTTCTGCTACAGGTTTCCCTTATAATCTTTCGGAAGCCATAGGAGGCAGATGGAGATTAGATCAGAGATTAAGACCCACAAATTTAAATATTTAGACTCCCATTACAATGGGGATTTAGTCTCTACTGAATGCTCCTTAATTCTTAAAGCCTTTCCTTAAGCTAATTCAGCTGACTCTCTGGTAGGGGCTCAATACAGAGGTCTAAGCTTAGGCCTCTATATGCAAGACAACGACGTGCAGACAGCAGAAGACCCCATGTTCTTCTGAACCAGCTGCTGGAAGCCAAGGAAGAAACATTAATGTATCTCAAGTGGAAAAGATATCTAATGTGTAGGTGACAGAGTGAATCAATCCCCTGGCAACAAGATCCTCTGAATAGCTATTCGGCTCTATTGGCAGTATCTCCACAACAAACCAAGCCTGCACAATCAATGAAAGGAGCTTAGACACCTTAATCCTGCACTGAAATCCAAGTTGAAAATTTTACAGATAGATTGAGATACAGAAATTTTTTTTCATTCATTAAATTGCACAGTACTACATGATGGAGAAATTGTTTATGTGCATGATATGAATCACTTTTGAGCACATGACATTTCTATCAAAGATTAAAATGATGAAATGAAATTTAGGATTTATAATAAACCCTGAATTAGAATACATTTGAATAGATGACTGTCCCCTAGACACATAACAGTGCACTTTTAAAAATATAATTTTGAAAAATACTACTGTACACAATCAGTACTGAATAAAAAACACTTAAAATTAATGGATTCCAAACTTGCAGCAACCAGACACTGCAACTGGTAAAGATCAGGAATTACGAAAGGAACTGTAGGAAATATTAGGGATCACCTGTTTCAAGTTAAAAGCTCAGCTACAGGCTGGCAACTAAAGAATGCTACAGAGTAATCTCCAGTCACATGCACAAAACACATGTTTGAGTGCAAGCTGCTGAAGTATGACAATATGCATTTTACAGAGCGCAGTTTCTCTATTTCAAAAGATTTTTAAAATATTTGTTAAGTGAATACCCATTAAAGCAAACAAAAAAACCTCTACAGTATTTGTATCCTTCCTAACTAATGCTGTGAAGACTTGAAAATTAAACTACCTGGAAAGTTGAATGGAGGTTAAGTTCCCTGTAGGCTGTCAGAATTATTTAATCCATTTTATTTAAAAAATAAAGCAGGAAACCCCAAAATTTGGTTACTCCTACAAAAGATGGTCTATGTGCAAAGATTTGTTCTTTGCCAGGTCCATTTGGCTTGTCTTTTTACCACTAGAGTAGCATGAATGCAGAGCTCTCAGAAACCATTCAATGCCAGTAATACATCAAGTGACTCAAATACCCATATCACAAGGCATTTCAGCATGTTGTTTTCTTTCTTAGCCTTCTCCAACTTCTGTACTGCACTATATTCCACAGATTTTCTGAAATGTTGTTACTGTTACAGAACAAACAGCTAATAGTCACACTTTCTTTTTTTAACTGTTCCTTCCAGTTCCATTAGGAATCCTAATGATCACTTCAAGTTTATAAACCAAATTAACTGATCTCTATCTCTTTAACATACGTTTAAATTTTGCAATACATTCTCCTGCTTAGTTTCATACAGCTATACTCAATGACATCAGGGAGGTTCCTTGAAAGGATAAATTTCCTTGTTTTGGCATTAGCCCTAAGACGCGCTCAGGATCAGCACATCATTCCAAAATGAGAATGTTTTAACCCAAGGGATGAAACTGTCGTGTACGTCACTCAGTGCTGACAGCAGTGGACTCCAGAGGAAGAAATGTATGAATAGAAGCTGTGTTCACAGAACACAACAACTGACAGCTCCTCAGAAAGGGCATAACCTATCTCTTGGCTCAGCCAGCACACACCACTCCTACTGCAATTAAATAATTTAAAGTTTGCTTTATCCATAAGTAACTCAAATCTGGATTCTTTAACTTTTACCCAAAGAATTTTGTAAGGCTACTTACCTGCAAGTAGAGTTATTTATAAAAGAAGGGAAATAAGATTGCAATGTTGGATTCTATTCTTTTTCCTAGATGCAGGAAATTATTTTACAATTAATTTACACTGTTTCAAAAAGATGCCTGCAAGCCAAAGGCATACACAACTCAATAAATAGCTAAACAAAAGCAATACTGCTCTTTCAAACAAAGATCTGGAAAAGAAACAGTACAGAGAGGCTATCAAAAGCTATCTTTCAGCAGTCTCAAGAGAGCATTTCAACTGACCAAAGTATTCAAAGCTAAAACTGTGCTGCTTCTCCAGGCTGAGGGAAGTTGAACACCAGTTCTTTCCCAGCTCTACTATTCCAAATTACGGCAGCAGCAAACAATCTAAAACACACAGACACCCGCAACCCATTACACAACTGCCAAGCAGAGGGCACACCTCGTCCCATGTTGGTGGGGCCTCGCAGATCCTGCCATGGGAGGATGCAGTCCCTGCCCACCCTCTCCTACCAGCACAAGTGTGCCTGAAGCTGTGCAGGGAGCAGCAGAAGAGTTCATTTTTTTCACATGTTTTTTTT
Source organism: Calidris pugnax (assembly GCF_001431845.1). Lineage (NCBI taxonomy): Eukaryota > Metazoa > Chordata > Aves > Charadriiformes > Scolopacidae > Calidris > Calidris pugnax. The sequence goes on from NW_015094506.1 coordinate 23,790,223, forward strand.
TTTTTAAAGCTCACTTAGCTTTTACTGCTATTTAAAAGTCAAGAAAAAACTTGAGTCAACACAGACACTACAAACCTCCTAGAAAGCCGAGACTGGATCTGTGTAAACAAGGAGTTACATAGAGCTGGAACTCAGACTGAGGAGAACTTTTGGGTATACGCATCTTCCCTTTTAACTCCATTATCTCTGCTAATTAAAAATATTTTACCCGTGAATTTCTAAGGTTTCTTATGCAGTAAAATTATCTAACCAAATGAGATGCAACTCACAAAGCAGTATTTTCATTCAGTAATAAGAAACAGCAGGTAACCCACTTAGCACACTGAATTATTTTCAATTTTGAGCTAAGAAAAAGTTCTTACTCTAACTCATTAAAGAGAGCACCACCAGCTTGCCACACACCCAGCACAGGATCTCGAAACTCCAGTCACTAGCAGGTTAAAATAGTTTATAAAGCTCTATGGGTGTGCCACCCAATTCAGTCCGGACTGAGAAGCACTACAATGCTCTCTAGTACAGAGCAAAACTTAGAGCCCACTGTATTAAAAACAGAGTAATGACCAAGTAGTATCGTTTTCCAGAAGCAATACCAGATTACTCAAGACAACATGAGCACAGCTGATGTCTTCATCCTGCTTCATCCTCTGTAATTTCAAGATCCAAAAGATACTGTTTAATTTACGCTTGCCCTGAGAGCTTCTATCACAGCCATGGCTGGTGTCTATTTTTCTAACTGGGAAACAGAAATATATTGTGAAAATACGCATACATTTTTCAGTAATGTCATTATTCATATATCTGCCATAACCAGTTTTGACGTATCACAGACATAACCACCAAATAACTCCTCGCTGGTAGTATATAGCTTTCATGTTTAGTAAATACTTCTGTAGTCTGAGGAAGTATCAAACAGAAAAATCACCTAGCAACAAACAGACATGGGTCTGAAGTCTAATAGTAACTAGTTCCCCACACCCCTAAGAAAAATAAGTCTAGCACAGTAGTTAATCCCCAAACATCGTCAGCAACACAATTTCAAACCCACAGATTCTTTCCACAGTTCCCATTCTCCATGTATTAAAGTGGCAACACCTAGGAAAATCCTACTTGGGTATAATCTATTACACAGAGCAAAGACAAGGTGTGGATTGCTTTGGGAACAATAATACATTGTTATTTCTTAGTTAAGAGCTCTAACTAAAGGGAAGGAAGTCTGCCACATATTTGTATCAGAAGTTCAATACTGGGAGAAACTCAGCAATTTCCATGTTTCTTAACAGATTATCAGTCAGCAAAAACCTCAGAATACACTGTTGGAAGTGACTGGACTTACAACTACATGATTTCCACATAAATGTGACATACTAAGAAAACTTTACAGACTCAGAAATAATAGAAAAAATATGAGATGAAACTGTTTAAAACAGCGAAGAGTTCAAGTTCCATTTTCAGTAAAGGTTTAAGACCTTATTTCCAGCTTTTAACCGAGGATAATGTCTAAATCCCACAGTCTGTGGGATTCCCACAGCTGGCTGTCTCCCTTCTTTGCTGCATCCACCACCCACCCCCACCCCTCAAAAAAAAATAATAATACAATAAAGGTCTTCAGATGTGTCATCTACTTGCCTGTTCAAAGAACCATTTAATACTGCTTTGGTCTCTCTCTACCTAATAGAGATGGCATTAGTTTGTAATAGCACATGCATTAGAAGCATCTTAAAAAGTGAAAACTAAAGCTATTTAACTTAAAAACAAAACAAAAAACAGGCTCTATTTTTCTGATCATACTGCTTTCTATCTCCTTACAGTATTGATTAAAACAGGATTTGCTCAAACTAACAATGTGAGCATTAAGTACAATTGAGAACTACACTACTACTTTTATCAGCAGCAAACTTATCAGCTAAATTTATTTTTCCGAATTTTAACAGTGTTAGTATCAAAATAAGAAAAATGGAATAGACAAAATGTTTTAGAAATGGCTGATGATAACAAACGGCTGTGAGCAAAACTTTAGATTATGTCAGAAATTGGAAAGATTATTAGAAGTAGTTTACCTTCAGAAAGTACCTATCAAATCTAACTACTACAATACAGCCCATAACTATTCATTTGGACGAGGAGTTTTTCAATAGCTTTATCACAGTATGATAAGTTTATTAAGTGACATGGAAGCATACACATCAGCTGCAAGACAAACTCATAAATTACACTGCATGCAGTAGTGATGAGGATAGTCTAGTTACACTGCAAGTGAAAAAGTGAGAGTATAGTAGACATTTGTTTTAAAAAGCCTGTGTTTAAGCTCGGTTTAAAAGCTAGTGCTGTTCCAAATCAGCAAGAAGAACATGCCATTCCTCTGATAACTCTAGACAAATCTAATCATCATCATATCAAACGCATGCAATTAAAATACCTGTTTAGCAGTTGAGATTCGACAGAAAATGAGACCCATTTCCTTTAAAACCAGAATGAAAAAAATGGCTTCCAGAAGTGAGGAAGTAAGATCGTTTCCTGCGACTGTATCATACATCCTCCTGCAGGACTGCTCTCAGCTTGGACCTCTCTGTGACAGCCCACAACTCATAGCAGAAAGAGTCCCGCTTCTTTATAAACACCTTCCAGTGCTATTCCATATACTTACCCAAACTCCAGACAACCAAGAAAAACTTTGTTAAGTGTTTTTTATAAAGTAAGCTAGGCAAATTGCTGTTGAGATGTAAAAGGGAAAAACAGACAAGTCTACTTACACCAGAGTAAGATAAACATGCTGAATAAGTATCAAGAACCGCACATGCAGTAGTTGCTCTAACCTTCAGCATGGCAAATATAATGAAGCATTACTAAAAATACTAGCTTAAGAACTACACTGCCCATCTCCTTTGTAGATCTAGAAGAAAATAAACATTAACACAGTGGGGAAACTTGTTCAGAGACCAAACAACTTACGCAGAGTCACACAGCACTACCCAGGATAAACTGGAAGTGGTACCCCCGCCTCCTTCCAAAACACACACACAGAGATCTCTGTTCAACTGACTACAACTTTGTCTTATTTACATATGACCACACACAAGTTTCTCAGAACTGATCACAACTTTCCCTTGTTCTTCTGTGACTGCACACCATTTCTTAAGCACACCAGCATTCCTCTGCAACCTACAATCATATATAACACGCTCTGTTACAGTGTGTCACCTCAAGCCTCTCAGAACAAGCACAATCATTAGCTTCAATTCATCTGTTAAAGCGTGTAATACTTCATACAACATTAAATGACCTACCACTTTATTGGAACTAAAGTCACATTACATCTGTAATTCCTTTATTCCAAACTGACAGCATCTTTACCGTATTTTCCCAGGTATCTTTCTGTTTCTGCAGCTTAATCTGAGTTAACGTATTAGTATTTTTCATCCCACTATTGCAGAGAAAAAATATTTTTTTAAAAAAGTCAAGTGGCAAACTACTGAGAGGGGAAAAAGTTAAACTGACTGTGTAAACACACAGTTAAAACGTACAGTTTAAATTAGAGAGAAAAATTCTGACTGCCCTTCAATTAAAGTTCATCAAGATCACTGAGCTCTCAAGCTGCACACAGAGTGAACTGACGTTTGAAAAATAAAGCACACGATCCTACCGGGACGAGTTTATTGATGGAATTTTTGAAGAAGGGAGAAAAAAGTAACCAAAACCTACGTCTCTCCCAGGCTTCCCCGGCTGTAACCCTTCCCCATGGGAAAGCCACGTAACCCCCACAGGCGGGGGTACGCCAGCCATCACCGCCGACCCGCACCGCTCACACCGGCACACCGGGAAATAAGGAAGGAACAGCGAAGGCCAGCCCCTGGGCTCCCCAGGCGGGTGGGACACGGACCCCACGGGAGACCTGCGAGGCCCCGCGCCGCCGGGGCGGGTTTCGGGGGAGATGCCGAGCCAAACTTCGCTCCTTCTCCCCCGGGTTGCCCCTGTCAACAGATGCTCTCTCTCCCCAGCCCCGCTCACTGAGGTGAACCGGCCCGGCCCGGCCCGCCTTCCCTCCCCTCGGTAACGCACTAAAAACAACGACCCACGAGCAAACGCGCCCGGCAAAGCCCGGTCTCGGCACAGGCAGCGCTCGGCGACCCGCGGCCATGGAGGACGGACCTCAGCGGGAGCGGCACCGGGCTGAGGGAACGCCGCCCGCCGCCTCCCCTCCGGCCGGGCCCCGCGGCCAGAGAGGCCCCCCCGGAGCAGCGCCCACCGCCCGGCCCGGCCCGACTCGGCTCATCCCGCCTCTCACCTCCTTGACGGGGGGGAATTTTTTCCGGCACTCCAGGCTGAGGCCCCGCAGGTCTCCCTGCATGTTTTCCAGCAGCTTCTTCACGGCTTCGGGGCTGCTGGTCCCGGACATGGCGGCGGCGCCGGGCCGGGCCGGCCCCGGGCCGGGCGCTGTTCCGAGCGGGCAGGGGCAGCGCCTCTCGCTCCACGGCCCCGGCCGACACGTCTACGCCCGACACCGGAACCCGTCAGCCCCGGCCGCGGCCCCTTCGCCGCCACCGCTCCCCCCCCGCGCTCCCACAATGCCGGGCGCCGCCAGCGCCGCGCGTCAGGGCCGCTTCCGCACACACGGCCCGGGGGCGGGGAGAGCTGAGCGGCGGCCCGCCCCGGCCACAGCCCCCGGACCCGAGCTGGGCCGGAGGGGGGAGCGTTGCGCCTTCCCCGCTGGGTCTCCGGAACTGTGTGGGGCCGGCACTGGGGCCTGGGCCGAGGGGCAGCGCCCCGGCGCGGGGTGGGGGAAAGGACGCAAACTGCGGCCTCGGTGAAGGGTAGCCGGGGGTGGTTTGGTGGTGGTGAAGGTGGAAGGTGGTGGTGGAAGGTGGTGAAGGTGAAGACCCTCAGCCTTGCCGCAGGTCACCCGCAAGTCGCCCTCAGCGGCCAGCGCGCGGCTGGAGGAGCCCCCTCTCGCCGATTCCGGGTCCCAGAGGGAAGGTCGGTGATTATAGGGTTTTTAAAAAACAAAAAGTGAGGCTGGCTGTTGGGTTTCCCTCGTGAATCGTGAAGTTCTTTGCTTTCTTCTGTAGGAGGGAAGGTTTGTGCCCTTCCTGACCTGTGTGTGTGTGTGGTTTCCGTGGCTTTCTCCAGGCAAAGCCAGGCTGAATCCTTCGTTGAGCAGATAAACACAGGGGGGAAAGAAGGCGACAAGGGGGGCAGTGGGGTCCCGGGTACCTTCCTTGTCACCCGCAGCTGCTCGGCAGTGTGCCTCTGAAATCCACAAGCTTCCCAACCAGCTGTTTTTAACCCATTTCAAAAGCAGGCACCCCAGCGACAAGCTGTTCAGCCAGTATCTGTGGCTTGTTGTAACGCTCCCTGTCAAACTTCTGCCACGGCAAAGGCTTCCCTCCCTTCAAGGACACCATTCATTGTTCAACAGTTAGCATTTCACAAAGGTTTTGGTCTCTGCAGTAATTATTTTTACAAATTCTGGTTGCTGTAAATCCCGTGCTGTGGTTGCTGCCTAACCATAACGTAGCAGGGCTCTATTGCCCTCCCATAAATCCAAGGAGTTGGAAAGCATTCTTGAGTTTCCATAGTCTGTAGTTTTTAAACTTGGGAATCTTGAAAAAAAAAAATCACAAAGAATCAGAACAGAGAACAAATTTTTACTGTCTTACTGCTTAAAATTACTTTATTTTAAATAATGGCTTTTCTTTAGGCTTTCCTGAAAGTCTTCAGTGTTATTCAGAATGTTCTGAGATTTCTGCTTATCTTTTTGTATGTGTTGTTACAAAAAAGGGAAAAGAATTCATAAATTTGAGCAGCTCTACTTGATGTTGGAGTTCATTCACAACTGAATTAGATGGTCAAACTGTGTGCCTTCAGACAAGGAATTAAGATTTCAGCCCTATGTTCAGTAAAGTCAAACCCATCGTTTTGCAATGATGATAACACTTTCGAAATTCATTGGTATGTCTGTTCTCAAAAGCTTTGATTTTTATATGCTTGCTTAAAAAAAACACAAAAAGCAAGACTGTTGTCTTCAGTAGAACTATTTACATGCTTAACCATTAAGTGTTTTCCTAAGAACTTTCTGGTCTAAGTGTTTCCGTTCTGGGCTTCAGTCCTGATAGCAATTCACAGACCCATCCAAGTACCTTCATAAGAAACATGGATGATTTGCTAGGAGAATGAGTCAATTAATTATTGACTATGCATAGGTATTTCTTACGTAAGCTTTAACAATTTACTTCCTTTTTGTTGTTTGGACTTTTCCATGTGTTTACTGTACATGGGGAGCTGTGGGCATATTGGTGGTCCCTGAATCTACTTGTCTACCTAAACTAAAACAATTGGAATTTCTTGTGAAATGAGGGTCAGTAAACTGTTCTATAACACTGCCTTTCTGGAGTACTGTGTCCAGTTCTGGGCTCCCTAGTTCAAGAAGGACAGGGACCTGCTGGAGAGGGTACAGAAGGCTACAAAGAGCATTAGGGGCCTGGAGCATCTCTTTTACGAGGAAAAGCTGAGAGACTTGGGGCCTTTTAGTCTAGAGAAGAGAAGACTGAGGGGGGATCTGATCAATGCCTATAAATACTTAAAGGGTGAGTGTCAAGAGGAAGGGACCAGTTTTTTCAGTGGTGCCCAGTGACAGGACAAGAGGAAATGGGCACAAACTTGAACATAAGAAATTCCATCTAAACATGAGGTGGAACTTCTTCACTTTGAGGGTGGCAGAGCACTGGAACAGGCTCCCCAGAGAGGTGGTGGAGTCTCCTTCTCTGGAGACATTCAAAACCCACCTGGACACGTTCCTGTGCAGCCTGCTCTAGGGGGACCTGCTTTGGCATGAGGGTTGGACTAGGTGATCTCCAGAGGTCCCTTCCAACCCCATATCATTCTGTTATTCTTACAAAAATGGAGCAAGTATTTCATCTGTCATTATCTCTGTAATCAAAATGAGGAAGATGAGGAAAACTGTCATATGACTGTATTTCTCTGTTAACAGTGGTGAGACGAGTCAGAAGAATTGAGATTAATCACATTTAAAACAAACACATTAGTATGTATTAGATTGTATGTGCATACTAATTTCCTGAAAATCTTACTGTTTTGTTTAACCAAACAAGACTACTGTAAATATTCGGTTTGGACAGGGACCTACTTTTAGATTGTGAATGCCTGATAAGTTAACTTATATGAAGGATAGGTGATTGGTTTTTTAATCAAAGCCATAGCAGTAAATTTGTCTACCCTTCCTCACAGAGTAATGCCAGCTTCTGAAGTTAAAACTACTGAGGGAGTAGCCAGTTACTGCAGTTGAGTAAAATTGGCAACTTCCTGCTGTAGGATTTTTTTTGTTAAGTATTGTGTAAAAATGCTGTAAAAATATTTAAGAACAGCAGTGATAAATATTTTGGAATGTAAACTATTATACCTCTTGGGAAGAAATGTTTTTTTGTTTTGTAGTGTTTGCGTTGTAATTTATACTTTTTGTGTAAAATGATTGTTTCTTGAGAAAAAGCTGATTATTTCATGATGTTAATTATTTTTACCATGGTAGCTTGTACCTGCTGATTACCTGTCTTTTCTTATTCCACATATGTAGTGGCATAGAATAGGGGGCATGCTACAGGCTTTCCGTATTTGTAACAGCTTGCCAGCAACCCTGCCACCTCTATTAAAGTGTAACACATGCAGTATTTTTAAAACCTATTTCTGGCTGACGTTCCACCCTTTTTCACTAATCTCAGTTTTCTCAGTGCTCTATTTTTTAGATCAGGAAAAAAAGAACCACATGCTACTCCTCTCATAAACCAAAATTATTAACATTCTTGATTCTTAAAATAATTTTGTCTTTTTATTACAGTATAGAATTTAATAGTCTGTTGAAATGCATGAAAAAAAAGTTTCACTGCAGCTCTTCAGTTGTCTGTTATGATGCCCAGTGTTTAGCTTTCAGTCATGCACTGTCCTTTCTGCACATTACCAGCACCCTGCTTTAGCTATATCAGAAAACATCGGAGTTACAGTTGTAATAGTAGCCAACTCACGTTACTGGATCACAAAATTAATTATAGATTACTGTAACAGTGTATTCTGGATAATTTCATCTGCGTCTAAAATAGAGAATATTGTAACTTTCTAGTATCACATTATTTCTGTTTATACATTGTGACACTTTTTGAACTAAGCAGAGCACTTGGGAATTTGGTGAGACCTGCTGTAATTTAGGGTCTTAGGAAGTTGTGTATAGAATTACTTTAATAAGCAACATGTCTATTAATTAAAAGGGATTTTTTAGGTCAAGTGCAGCCTTCATCTTCTCTGAAGGCCATTCTGTGTTTGATAATTAAATCTCAGTGACTTAGTTTAAAAATTGTTCTATTTGCATACATCACTTTTTATCATTTACATTTATCATACATACCTTTCCAACTACTGGCTTTGACACTGTCTGCTCAGCGTTGCCAGCCAAATGCAGCAGGATTGCTCATGGGTTTGGAAACGAATCATACAAGTGGTTGGAGAATTGAAGACTCTCTCAGCTCTGCTGAGTAGGAGAATTGGGAACTATACACGTGCCTGAATTTCGAGTGCGTCTCTTAAACACAAGATAATCTTTCTACTGTTTTGATGTATGCCTTCTGTAAATGATTTATTAGTTAAAGCTACAAACTGTTTATTAGTTTTTGTAAAAGATTTATTAGTTATGCTAATCCACAGCAGTTAAACTATTTAAACTGGCCAAGATTGTTTTAGTTGACGTGGATTTGATTGTGAATGTGACTTCCTCTAGTTGCATTTCATTGCAATAGATAACTATTGCCTGTATTCCTAACCCTGAGTAAGAGTGCTTGCCAGTCTTTTGGTATGTCTTAAATGCCTCAGTTTCAATTCAAGTTGCTTCCGAGTCAGAAAGTGGAGCAGTGTCTGTGGGCATCTCTGAGGGCACATTTTTGACTAGCAAGCTAAAAATGCTAGTTAGCTGTTAAGCTAACTTTGTATTGCACTGCAATGATTATATTGTTGTTTGCTTTGTTATTAAATTACCTGTTATTTTGTAATGGACAGTGGGTGATTGAAATTGTTCCCTATAGCTTTATGGCCCTAATTACCAACAAAAATGCTCAGGAGACCTATTGTGATTCATTAAATTACCTCTTGGAACCAATGTTCATGCCAAATGATGTGCATCAGTCCTCCTGATTCAATTAAACAGGGGATAGCATTCAGCTGTATTAATCTGAGGTGTTCACTCCTAGTCTATGCTGACAGCTGTGTGCAGATGCAGGCTTTGAATGTGAGAACAGGGTTCTGTCACCATCTTATTCAGGGGCAAAACTGTCAGGTTTCACCGTGGCAATGAACTGGTTTCATGCCAATGAGAAGAATCATGGCTTTTCCTCTGAGTTCACTTCACTAATACTCCTGCATACCTCTGTTACTGATAATGATCTATACACAGTACTAGCACTAAACAAACTTCAGGATATGAAATATCATCAATTTTGTGGTCACATAAAGGTGTTTGCAGACATCTCTGGTGGTTTTTTCCACTGCAGAGGTAAGAGTCACAATGGAGAGAATTTTGCCTCATAGAGGATGGAACGCAGATACTGATATCAGAAGGCAAAGTTAAATTCTAAATTAACAGACAGTGAGGGATGGATTAATATAAAACACTTTCCATAGTCCTGTGTAAAAACCTATGCATTGTATTGGACTGACTAAGCACAAAGAAGCCCTGTACACGTGATTTACTATGGGTACTCTTCACAAGCTCCCCTAAATTGTAGACACAAAAAATTGGGCAAAACAGTATTTCTGTTGAAGTCACAAATGGTTTAAAAGCAGAGGTAATAACCTTCGCTCTAGTACCTGGTATTCTTTTTTAATGGGATGGAAGCAAAGCCCTTGTTCCTTTAGGATGTGGCTGTATCAGGAAGTTCGATCTACCAGCAAATTGAAAAATACTTCTTTTTCCAGCATGAACTCCCCTTCTTGTGAATTTAGCCTGTGTTCCTTTATGCGTAGGTGTGAGCACATGTTTACATGGTGGTACACCTTTTGCTTGTACAGTTGCATGTTAAGACACATTTTATTTTGTTTAGTCAACTGAAAGAGGAATCCCAGCTGCCGTCCGTCAGTGAATCATCCTCTTTGGCATTAGCAAACTAGCAGTAATTGCATCACATTGTCTTTGAGGTCGCTGACAAAAATGTTAAGTAGCAATGCCCAAAATGTCAGACCTGTGACCTGTACTGGGTACGCAGCACAGATTCCCCGTTGAGTTACGGTACCATCAGTTGGGGCCTACACGCAAATCTCTCAACCAGAGGCTTAGATGCTTCCATGACTCCCGTGTAACCAGTCAGCAAATCTGTTTTTCCAATTTTTCCTACTTGAATCTTGTCCAAACAGATTCTCAAAGCAGCGGGTTGTGAGTTTTTGGTTTTGTTTTTTTTTTTTTTTTTTTTTTTTTTTTTTTTTTTTTTTTTTTCATTGCCCTTTTGAGTACTGGTCGTTGAATCAGCTGAATCTGTTAACTTCTTTTCTGAGAAAGAACTGCTCTCCACTGCTTGTATTAATTTATTGCTGTCTCAGAGCTAGCAGTGTAAAAACAGACAAACCTATACATGATATTCACAAAACCTTATCAGCAGCTCCCATACCCTTCATACTTACAACTGAGCATGAGTCAGGCCAGATTAAATGGCTTTCCCAGCTCACGCAGGAAGTGTGTGGCCGGCCTGGGAAACAACCCTTACTCTGTGCGTTAAACTGAATCTGCCTTTCATGCCTTTACACAATAAATAGTATTTATTAGAGAATGGAATTATTATCTATTCAGGCGGCACCTGTGATTTTTCCCTGCGTGGTGTGTAACACACTGCATTCATGATACGTTGTTTTTCTGCCAGTGTAGGAAATACCAAAACCGTGATGGAGATTTTGCTTGGCAGTTGTTTACATCAAAAACCCCGTGCTGCCCGGCCCCGCCACCGTCTTAACAATTAGCACAGCCTGTGGGCACGGATGAAGAAACTTCAGTGATGTGGCACTTCTGATCAGAATTTTCTGCAGTCTTCATATCTGTTATTAGGAGTTTTGGTTTAGAAATGAAGGCAGGGATGTGTTGAAGCGAAATAGCTGTGATTCTAGGCTCAGGATTCTTTGATCCTGAGCTCTTGCAGTGGCCAGTGGATCAGCTGCACTCTCGGGAGAAGTCTTTTCCCAAGTATTTCATTCTGACTGCAGGATCATAACATAAAAATGCCTGTCAAGAATGTCAGAAATATGCACTGTGCTGCGGTCTGTTTATTTTGCTGCGCTCTCAGGTATTTGTGAAAAACCTCACTACATCTTTTTAGTAATTTCCTTTTCATCTCTTCTTCAGTTTGTATGAAAGTTATGGAAACATTTCCAGACACCTAGTAGCCTACAGACAATCTATTAATCACAAAGCAACACCAGAGGGGAGAAGGGTGTTTCCCTGTGTAAAAAAGACTTATTTTTGGCTGCTGCAGCAGAGAGGAAAAGCTGCTGGATGTGTCCCCCAGGCTCCGGTGAATCCTTTAAGATAATGGCTCCAGATTGCAGCCCTGGGGCTGCCTGGTGGTACCATTATTATGGGAGAGTCTCCATTGACTGAATGGATGTCAGGTCCTTGCATTAGGGGTGGCCTCTGTCTACATATCAGGCATTGCAGTCATAGCTAGAAAATGCAGACATTAGTTATAAAAATAGATACACTCACTATACTCACATAAATAGCGTGGAGGCTGGTGCATTACATAGGTGTTCTTTTCTCACACTGCCATGGCCACACTGACCAACTTCATTGGTAGCTTTCATTTTCTAGGCTCAGAGCAGCCTAGCAAAGACTCTGGAACTTCTGAGAGCCTCCAACACAAAACTGTTCCCAAAAATAACTGAAGTGTGACCCCTCCGCTACTTCACAGACGGTTCTTTCTATAAAACATAAGGATTGGAGATTTCTTATGGAAGAGATCCTCATGAAGAACTGTTTGGTACAGAGGCCTGGATTTACTTTCTATGTTGCGCTCGTCTTTGTTGCTTTATGAAGAGTACAGACCACTTCTTTCATCCTGACCCTCGATATAAATATTTGCATGGCTGCGTGTGTGGCTGTGTTTATAGGCAGCCCTCTGAAAGGAATTTTGTTACTCAGGTTGAGTCAAAAGAGATAAACAGAACGAACGTACTTTCTCAGGGAATTTGGAAGACAGCCAAAGAAATCTAGTCATCGAGAGCCAAATGCTTTCCTTCCTAGTAAAATGAACTATATATATCACCTCCACATGGGAGGTGACATTACCTCCATATTACCTCCCCAGTAAAACAGGGCCATACCATACCATACCATACCATACCATACCATACCATACCATACCATACCATACCATACCATGTATCTACGTCCTGGGTCATGTGCAAGCTGGTATGTCCATATCCAAGGATGCATATACGTGGCAATTTCATGATTAATACTGGCATTTGGGGAGCATTTCTAGAAGTTGTATTCAGTACTTCACAAATGGGAGCCCCTTTCTGGAACCCATTCCCGGGGCACAGTGGCTGAGCTTGTCCACCTCTTTACGCCAGTGCGTGGACGTGCTCCTGGCTGACCGCTGTCTGGGGCATAGGAAATTCCAGGTCAGAAGAACACTGGCTGTTCCAGCTGAGAGCCAAGCCCTGGAGGTACTGAACGGATCATTAAGAGGGATGTGAAACTTGTTCAGCCAGTCTGAGACCTTATTTCCCTTTGGCAGCATGGTCATCAGTAGATTCCTCTGGCTGTTTATTTCTAGGGGCCTTACTTCCCTGCTCCAGTCCTAAGGAACAAAACCATGCCATGATCCAAGAAGATTTGGCATTGAATTATGAAATTAGCAGTTAACATATATTAAGTATTGACAAATTCTTTACCAAATGGCTGTGCTCCTGACCAGTTCAGCCGCACTTTGGCAGGGGGATATAAATACCTGGTGGGCTCGAATGTCTTATTTTGTTGGAGATAAGATCATAGAAAGACAGGACCAGCCTTATGGAAAGTTTCAAAGAACTTGACGCTTCATTTCCCGCCCATCCCTCCTTCAGGACATTTGGAACCTTCCTTTCTAAACCTCTTCCTCAACATCTACTGCTCTCAAGACATTTTCCAATACTTGGCTGCATAAACTGCAGTTTACTAGATAATTATTAGGTGAGGACACGTCAAAAAATAGTATGGCTCTTTTATTAATATCTTATTTAAAATGTCCTAATTATGGGATAGAATCAGCTCAATGCTTTCTACTGTTTTTCTCTATCTTTCACTAAGAAGTTAAATCCATTGCTAGGAACTAAATTACTTTTGTTTTCTTTCCCCACAAGGCAACCCACATCTATCAAAAGTTTTAATTCTCAGTTGCTTGTTAGTGACTTTTGCAGTATTTGCTTTTTTAAAAAAACAAAGAGTCTGCTTTCTTTTTAGAATGTATTTGAAATTCTCTACCACCTCCTTATTAGTATCCTACAGCTACCTTCTCATGACATTCATCTTTTCTATTCAGGCAGCAGAGGCTTTTCCATACTCCTGCCCTTGTCTTAGCTGTGATTCATCATTTTTACGTACATTCACGGTTCTGCGCAATTTCTTCCTCTTTGCCCTCAGTTCTGTTGCCTGTGTGTAGAGTCACACTGGATTGCTTGATGTGTTTGTTCTGGAATGGAGTATGGAAATGTAAATCTTAAATCTGGTTTGTTTCCTTTTGTTTTTAACTGCACATTGGTTCACAGGACTTTTGAGACGATTCTTATTGGTTAAATAAATGAAGTTGGTATGTCTATGTAGGCTTTTTATTTCACGGAAAGAATATCTTGTCTGTCAAATTGTAATAATATTGTCAAATGCTACTGGGAAAATGGGGACATTATAATCCATCACACTTGATATTAAAGGAGCAATTTATGTCATAAAAATGAGCTTTCTAAATGTGCCAGACTGAGCATGATGTTAACCAAACAGAAATTCGAAAATCATAGAGAGAGGGTAACCAAAGGCTTCCCATAATAAGTAGTTCTACAAGCTTTTGTGATTTAGCTCTCAATCTTTGCCACCTTATCTGAAAAATAGTACAGAAATGTCTATGGTTACATTTCCTGAAGACAACTTCTAAGCCATTCCTATACCAAAATCAACCCGTACATCTAATTTCCTTTAATTGTGTAAAAATAAGCTAATTCAAGATATTTTATAAAGAAAGTTCTGTTGTCTCCATCCCATCAGTTGATTGTGATTATTGTGTATTATAGGCATCAGAAACTTGAATATTTTTCTTATGCTTGATCAAAACATTTCCGATGACTATTGCCCAACTGTAGTTCATTAATCTAAAATGTTTGCAACATTTTTTTAATTAAGAATCTAGAAAGCAAAACAATTTTGGTATATAAATTATTTTATTTTACAGTAAAACCCAAAACCGTTCACATAGTGAAGCCAGAAACTCATTGGTGGCAGAGAATTTTTTAGAAATAAAAGGTGTGAAAATCCAAGTCTCGCTATCAACAGTCCTAGTCCACTTCTGAGAAATGTGCCTGAATCTGGGTCTCAGCTCTACAGGTTGCATTTAGGATCCATGTCATACACAGCAAAGTTATTCAGGACGTCAGTCTCACCAAATAAATAGTTATTTAGACACTGCATTTAATTCATTGAGCAGCTATTGGGTAACGCAAGATTAGTCAACATGACTAATATGTTTTATTAGATTTGGCACATGTGACTATGGAGTAGCTATGCTGCAGAACTTCTATGGGCCTGTTTGCTTGCAGCTGGATTATACTGGGGTTTATGGAAGCTGCTCTTCCCCCCTTGGGATGGGGGGGGAGCAGGACTCAAACTGGATCCAAATACCTTTCCCTCTAACTCAGGGAATTGCCCAAGGAAACCAGTCCCCTATGAGCAGTCCTGAACTTTGTATTTTGTGTCATGGAGAAACCAAAGTCTGAGCTGGCAGAGGGCACGTTCTTTGTATTTGTTTTTAATAGGTGTAGATGACACAGAGTCAGTAATTGCTGTCCCTTCTGTTTGCAGACTTTCTCCTCAGCTGAGAGACACACTCACATTCACACAACACCCACGGCACAGTTCGGTATTTTATAACACTGGCAGATGTTGAAAACAAGCACAGCTCATCTGAATTCTTTCCAGACACCCTTTGCTGTGTTCTGGAAAGTGCCTTGGTGCCCGCACAGCCAGCTGCAAACCTCCTTTCAGTTGCACAAGGTGTAGGTCTTGATTTTCATTTGTAAGGAACCGAGCATTTCTCAACAGGGGCGTGTCTGAACCGGCCATTGGGCTTTGACACAATCTGCCATGGAAAAGCCTGGATGCTCTGCCAGCATCACAAAGAGAGAAGGAAAAGGCAAATGTGTTTCAGTTTAGGCAGGAACCAGGGGGAAGAATTACTTTTGAGGAAGTTACAATAAATTGAAGAGGTCGTTCAAATGGTATTTGGAGCAGTTTCATGAGCTTGATCTGTTCGTAGCTGTGGTGCAGGAAGGGAAAAAAAAAATCGTATCATTTGCTACCATGAAACGAGCACGGGCTTTATTCCCGTATTAACCATTCAGGCCCCTATTCAAAACTTTTAAGTGCTTTGTAAGTGGTGCCATTAGGTCTGAAGAGGGAGGAGAACATTTGTCTGAAGAGAACGGGGTAGTTATGGATTCATAGATCCCAAAGCTGAGGCAGATGGCTCAGACTAAGTCTCCACCCGGCAGGGAGCTGCCTCCCTCCTGAGCCCAGGGACAGTGTCCAGCCCGGGGTTAACACAGCACCCACCACCTGCCTCTGCTGCTTGTTCCGCTGGGATCTTCCTTCTCCTCATTATAAGGCAATTGTGGAGAAGACCCCCACACGTCTCAGTTTTCAGATAATCTGGTTTCAGTTTAAATCTGTAGCTCTTTGAATGCTTCTCCCCTCTCCAACCCCCCCTGCATACGGTCATTTCCCCGCTCGTAAGGTATCGGGCACAAACTGAGGCGCTTCTGAGGAGTCTTTCTGAGAAAGAATTTATATCTGTTAGTGCACATGTAGTTACTTGGGGGTTGTAACTTTTTTTTCTGTGCTGTTTCCCAGGTTACAATCTGAACTTTTCAAAGGTAGTAATTCATATGGTGTATTTTACCAGCATCCTTGTGTATCCAAGGGCAAGTTCTTACACCACTGTTTCACATCGGCCGCTCTTGCTGAATTGTTCGTCCATCGGGGCTGCACGAGATTTAGGGGTACTTACTACTTTTCACCTTCTGGAGCTGAATATTTTCCACACTGAATACATTCATTCATTTAAGACGAAGCACCGCTAACTTCTCCAGTAACAACCTTAATTCCACAGTGATTTCCCAATGGAAACTATTTTGAGATCGTTGGTCGGTTCCTAAACTTTGAGTGGGGTGATGCTGCCTAACACTCATGTTTTGATGAGAGTAACGTAATACTTCAGATGATAATTAAGTGCCAAGCACTTAAATAATTCTAGGTGCATGTATATTATAATCCGTATCAACTCTCTTTTTCAATTACTGCCTCCCTCAAATAACAAAACTCGCTTTTCATAAAACCGTGCTGATGTGAATTCTTTATTTGATTCTTTTCTTCATTTGAGTCCTGTATCAGCTTTTGCAGTATTTGGCCCAGGATGGCTGGTAGCGCTGCCTGGCACATAGTAACCCTGTTCATTCCCTGGCTTATGGAATAATCCGTCATAAATTTATCACGTTTGGACTCTTCCGGGGTTTCTTCTGGTAAACCTCAAGACTTAATTTCTTTTCAGTAAGACGGGTCTCTCTGCCTGCCTCAGAAGCACGTGGTGCCAGCAAAGCCCACAATGGTGGCACTAAGAAAGTGGAACGGTTTTCAAAATTAGTTTACGCCCTCTCAAGGAAAAAGAATTAAAAAATCTGAAGAAAGCAATATCCTGCAGACTAAGAATATGCTTATTCTATCAAATATAGCTTTTATAATAATTGTTTTGCTATGTTTATAGTGATTTTTTATTTTGTCAAAGTAACTTGTACTCAGAAACAATAAGAAACTATGCCCTGAAATTGCTGAGTCCGACATCAAAGGCGGTGTAATTTTTGATGAAAACCAGTGGGTTTGCCAATTAATTTCTTTGCCTGCCCTGCCCATACTGACTCTCCTCTGAAGAATTCAAAACTCTTAAAAAAGACACCGCACTCCATAACGCAGCGCTACCTTGCTGGGAAGGCTGGAAGGGGTTGTGGCTTTCCCATGAGCAACTCGCTGTAGGTGCAGGAGATGTTTCTACATCACCTGGGAGGGGAGTAGCTGGCAGCTTTTCTGTCTGTCATCTCCACTCTGAGTTGCAAACTTCCCTCTGGTGCGCCAGGAAGGCAGCGAGGACTGTAATTTAAGCAGATGATAGAAGAGATCAGGGAACTGATCCGCATTGAAGCATCCAGAAGGCCATCTGAAGCCAACTGAAACATGAGGTCCTGGGCACCATCTCTTCACCTCTCCTTCCCCCCGAGAAAGGCTCGACCCTACGTGTTGCTGTCACAGAATCCCTGGAGTCACTGGGAATCGCAAGGTGTCTTCTGCCTCCTGCCTCCTTTCTGTGACTCTCACATTAAGAAGGTGAACTGTGTATTACCATTTTTGGGTTTATGCTAATACTTACAGCCATCAAAAAGCTTGCCCTCAATGTAACTGAAAAAAGCGAGCACAGTGCAGGGTTTTATCAGACACGATCATAAGAAGAGATGTTAGGACCCTCTTTCTTCTCTATTTAAATGACTAGTTGAGTGACAATAACTTTTGATAGACACTGCTTTTGATCACATGCTTTCTGTAGTTTTAATTTTAAGCATGTCCACACTGGATGAATTATCATATCTTGTGTGTGAATACCTAACAGTTTCATGAACTCACAACTTGGCTGAATTCCCAGAAACCTTTGAGACAGTCATATGGGAATGGTACTGATTTTGCTATCTGATTAGGAAGCTTACAAACTCGGTGTGTGTCATCTTGGAAGCCATGTTAGCAATAATAAAAAAAAATTTAGAAACCATCTATGTAGTTTTTTCCTTTTACTTTGATCAATACACTTTTAAACACTCTGGATGATCCAGCTATTCGTAGGCAAGTACATTCCTTCAAACACAAGAACCCATATGTATATATATGTGTGTGTATATATACTTACACATTATATATGCATTTTCAAAGGGAGAATGAAGGGCGTCAGGAGGCTGAGTTATCAGATATTAAAGCTCTGATTCACAAACTCCCCAGGGAGACTTTGATAAGTCAAACCAGATCCTTTACTCCTTCCTGATTTATCCAAGCAATATGGGAAGATCAATGAGGGTATGACTGTCGGGGGGCTCTGTGTGTGTGTGTCTGAATATTCAAAATGATCCCTTCTCTAGGATTACTTCACAGAGAAATCTCATCTCTCAAGTGCTCCGATTAAAATACACAAGTTAAACTCACAAATTACTTAGTACCTCACCTTGTATTGGGTTACTGTGTTCCATACCGAAATACAAGGTTTTAAGCAAAAGGCTTCTGTCATTTGCCCCCCACTTTGGTTTGTCTAATCTTAAATATATTGCCCCATTTTGCCAACCATGTCAGAATTAGTATCTTTCCATTTGATTAATTATTGTTACAGTATTACTTTAAAAAAACAAGTAATAGGTTTTTATGACAATAAACAATTTTTTTTTGCAGCCTTATAAATGTTTTCCCGGCCAGACAACCACAGGAGAGAATCCCTTTTATATATACTATCTTCTATAAATACTATTAATCTTACTCTGTGTTGGTCATTAAATAGCCATTTTGTAGCTGATAATCTATATCTTAGACAAAGACTACCCGTTACACAAACACTGTGGGAAAAGAATTGGTAAGAAAATGGAAGACTAAATAAGGCCTTGAATAGCTTTATTGAAATCTGTATAAATAAACATGCGCATTTCAAATGTAAACCCAAGTGAACTCAAGTGCAGACAAAATTTTAACCTCTGTCATGCAGGAGGTTAGTTTACATTTAAAAAAAAAACAACCTCAAAGCAGCTTTAAAATACCAGGATGAAACACCAGTTTTAATATCAAGGTATAAAGCAAAGCCATGTCCAACATACCTCATTTATATCCTGGTCAAATGCAATTTTTTAAACTTTTTAATGCTAACATAAATAAATAATTTACCAAAATGTGCACTCACAGAGTGAACTTTTATTTACAATACACAATTTATAACCTATTGTATTTGATTAGTTCAAGTGAAGAACATCATACTTTTTGCTTTTTTCTTTTTTTTTTTTTTAAATTATTGGTTTGAACAGTGGGACACGAAGTAATTCTCCAGGTAGTAGATATGTGAAGCGTGCCCCTGCACTGAAGAGCCCCTCTCAAAGGCAGTATTGTATACAAATCAACAATACATTCTTCCAACTAGATCAAAGGGAAAGCAGCAAATTAAAAAATGTTTCAAACTGTCACACTTATTTTGGCATCCTGGACCCCTGAACATAGTGAACTCAAATCCAATTTGAAGTTTGTATGCCTTATACACTGTACAGGTTCTGACTTGAACATGCAAATGCCAATTCCCTTATAATGAGTTACCTTTTCAGAGACGCGGTAAGGCTGTGGTGAATTCCATCAGGAACACACAAAGAAAATTGCCAGGCCCACCTTTAAAGTCCTTTTGTTCTTAAACAATTTAAAGGCAGGTTATATTGAAAAAATTCTCATCTAAGCCCGATACACAGTCATTACTCATTACTATGGATACAGAATACTATTAACTCTGACCCTATTACAGAGTAGTTTGCAAGCTGTCAAACTACAAAAACTGGGGAGAGAGAACTTACAGCACAATTTTAAATTTTGGACTTGACACCAGATTAAAATTATGCATGTCTTATAAGCAAGATAACAGGAATTATGTCTGCAGAGTAGATTCCAACAAGCAACAAAGGATACTTACATTTAATTGATAAAACTTTCTGTTAATGCAGCATGAAATCCAGAACCTGTTCCACAGCAGCAGTAAGATGAACATAATATTCTGGATGCTCAACTATATCACAAAAGGTTAAAACACCTTTTCAAGCTATTTCTTCTATTGTGACCGAATTAAAAAAAAGAAAATGTAATTCATTTTTCGGGAGAAACAAAAATTTGCTCTTTCAAGAAAACTACTGCTTATATATTTACGACATTTTTACTTGTAGTCTGTGTGACAGCCTAAGGAACATGTACATATTCATCCAGAAACGAGACTTGGCAGTAGTATTCTTGCAGTACTAAGAAAATAAATGTCAGAAGTCCACAGATTTAACATTTTAGTTATTAACTCACATCCAAAACAAAAGAAAACATAATCCATCAGAACAGCAGCAGAAAACTTAAAAGGGGTTTATTTGTGATTTCCTATATATAGCTTGTGAATACAAGACTGTAAATGCATTAGAGACAATTTCTGTTTAAGTTTTTATTGTTTCACTTCAAGTACTGCACATGTTAAAATGTAATAAAGATTTACATTCTGTTATCTGAAATTCCCCATCTCAGATTTTTATTCTTAATTTGGTGGGCAATTTCACTCTTTCAATAGGTATCCCCGGGGAAAAAGTCTCTTTTATGGCTTCTAGTTCTTCCATTAGTTGGTGTGCATACAATTCTCATTTTCTATATCGTTATCGTTTTCGTTGCTGTCTTCATCACTTTCTAATGGGATGCCTGTGGCAGCTGAAGCACCTTGTTTGGTTTCCCGGTCAAGAGGGAAAAAGCCAGTTCCACTGATGGTGTCCTGTCTCTGGTAGAAGAGCACATACGCTGCTTTGGACTGTAAAAGAGACAAGTGTCATGTGCTCGTGAGGCTCCTGACAAAACGGTCACAACTCAAGTGATCCCATTTTTTTATCCTCCCAAGTCTACAAGGTAAAATTACAAAGAAATCCAAAGCTTTCATGTAAGTTATTTTTGCACGTTGGAGCAAACCACTGTCGTTTTGTACTGTCCTTTGAATGAACACATACTACTACCTACGAATTTACTGCCAGGTTCATGATTTACTCTTCATTTTTCTTCCCTCAAGAAGAAAACATCATCAACAGTCCCAATTTTAGAAACATAAAAGGTACTTGCCACTATTTGGTCCTCACATGCAGTGGACACACTACTGTCATCAAAGTAGTACCATTTTCCATCATCCTTATTTTTTGCAAAAGCAGTATCTAGGACAAAAAAGTACAATGACTGAGGACTTTGTATCTTTGTAGATGTAATAGAAGCAGTTGCTAGAGTCTGTTACTGTCAAACACTTGACATTTAACTAACTAAAACCTATTATTACTATTTGACTCATACTGTCACACTTTTTTTTTTTTTTTAAGGAAAGAAAGCTTAACCAGTAGCATCCCCCTTCTAAAGAGAAAAGACAGTCAAAATAAAATCCCTCAGTCACTTTCTCATTTTTCTTTGTTCTTTCAAGGAGATGCACGTGTACAAAACTACAGACAAATAAGACAAAGTCAGCTGTAAGAGTACAGTAGCTTTTATGGGGCTCTTATGTTTTCTCTTTTCACAATATGCATGGCTAGAAGTATGAAAGAACCTAAAATTATCCTTGAAAGCTCATTTCAAATAGATTTTTGTGCTAGAATACGTGTGAAACCATTTCAAGGTAACGAAAATATTGTCCTTCGGCCATTAAAAAATGACATTGATTCAAAGTGATCAGTACTTAAATCAAAATAAAGATGGAAAGGAAGCTGACACACAGACTGATGATATTTGAAATGAACTTACAATGCCCTCCTCCCATTCCTCCATAGTGGTTGGATACAGCAATCAAGTTGTAGCGGCAAGGCCCTGCATTGGGATTAATAAGGAACTCTGACATGTCCAAGTCACTGTTTAAAAAAAACAAACCAAACACACATACAAAAAGAAACAAAACACAAAAAAACAACCAAAAGAAAGTCACGTTAATAATATTTTTAGCCATTTCACATTTTGGTGGTCTTTTAGCCCTTTATTCCCCACAAAAAACACACACACCAGACTACACTGACAGTGCATTTCTTTCTCTCTGTGAGGAGTGGAACAGGAACCAGTAATCTTAGCCAAAACTATTAATAGAGTTCTTTCATACTTATCTACTATTATTATTTTTCCAAGTTCATACTTTTCACCTACAAGCATTTTGTCATTGGTATTTATTGGATCCACACACAGAAGCTGGGAACAAAACCATTTTAGGTAATTGCTGGATAAAACATGCCCCAGTCATGTAAATTTTTACACTTCTAGCAGCAAGATATCGATGTTTCTTACTTTATTGGAAAGTCAACCAATGTATCCAACTTGTCCCTCATGTATCTGCTGTAGGAAAAGCGCTTTAGATGAACTACCAGTACAGGGGGCAGTGACCACAAGTCTAATTTCTTGGTAGCCTGCTGATGTTCTTTACAGTTTGGACAATACCTAAAAGAAAAAAAAAATACCAATTTTAAGTAACTGCAGTCCATGTATATGTTAAAATACATTACCATAGAGAAAGCCAGTAATAGGGGATTAACTGAATAGCAAAAGATGAAACACACACAAGTTCCATCTTCTGCCACTGATACCCTTTCCAGTTTAATGTGAGGTGCTAGTGTACAAGCATGCTCATAGTGAAGGTCAATAGCATTTTAAACACAAAATTAACACCCCCCAACACAGGATTCTTGTCTTCTACGTTAGTCCCTGTATCTTTAGTTAAAACACAGCTTTCTCACATTTTATGAAAAAAGACGAAGCATTATGAAAATACTTCAGGAAAACTGACTATATAAAAAGCCATAAATAACAGACAACTGTGGTTCTTCCAAGTTTCAATTTCCAAATTTGTCCATCTCACCTACCACTAAAACCAGGTAACAGTGACTACTGGAACCTGAAAAAACTCCTTACTAAAAAAACTTGCCTTCTTAGTAGGCAAGTACTAAACAGGCTGTGACATATACTTCTGTTCCCTGCAATGCACACTTGAATCTTTCAAGAACTAAGGCTCAGGGAGGAAGGTAAGCAAGAACAACGTGTGGAAGCAACTCTTCTGTGGTCAGTGCACACTCTACATCGTGGTATCTAACTAGTAAAGATCTAGGGAAAAAAACGAGGGATGAGCCTTAATTTAAAAAGACTGCACAGGTGTCTTTGCATAGCAACATCAGAAGAAAACAAAAAATTAGGAGAACTGTAAGGGCAGGCTGTAATTGAAAAACTGTTTTTCCAGTTGGCTTAGAATATCTGGAATACAAATAGCACTGGAATAGGGAGGATGATCTCTTGTAGATTAGACCCGTGGAGACCCAACAATTGAAGAAAGAACATGATTAATGACCTCTGGTAAGATGTATCTAGTAGCAACTGCTTGACTTCAGCAGTAATTGTATTTTGTAGTTTAAATACTCTGCTTAAAATGTGCTGCAAAAATGGAAGCGCTTCACGGCACCTGAGTTATATGGTATCTCAGTCTGTCCAGCTCTGTGTAATCTAGCTAACCCAGAAAAAAAATGGAAATTTGTAAGTCAGCCCCCTCCTCTGCCCAAATAAAGGAGAATCTCTGGTGACAAAATTTAGAAGTCTCCAAAACTTTTAAGTATTCACAAAAGAAAGAGTGGCAAACCCTCTTTTCAAACTTAGTTCTGAGCTTTGGGTATTGATTCTTATCTGCTAGAAAATTCCTGGGGAAGGACCTTACAGGAACATCCTATAGTTGTGAATATTCACGTATGATTCCAAATCATAATTTGGAGGAACCATGAATCAGAATAAATGTTTCTGCCAAAAATTTAATGGTTGGAATATGAATCTGAGGTTCTACTCACTACAGACATCCCTTATCCCACAAACCCTTTGTTTAAGCGCATTCCTACTTCATGTATCAATGCAAGTTATATACTTGTGTGAAAAAACTTCAGTATACACCCACCTTTCTAATATCAGAAAGGAGTATTTGTTTAAACCACTGCATTGGAGTTAGCACAGTAACACTGATTCACTCTGGATCACGGCCCACAGACTAGAATATCTTATGGCTCTGCCTTCTTCCTAATTCTGAATGCTTTAGTTGTCTCCCATACAAATATAACCTCCTCTGCATGGTAACAATTTTAGTGAAGCAATGGATCAAAATAGAAAAAATTTTGAGAATTTTCAACTACGTTTGAAATGACAAGATTCGAAATACCATTAAGAAATCAAATAGCTATTTCTGTTAATGTTCAAATGTGCTTTTGATTACTTTTTGAGAAATACACCATGGAATATAATTTTAATTTTTTGTCCTTACCATGGGTCTTCAGCACCTAGTTTTTCCTTTGTTGTGAACAGCTCAATGCAGTCTTTTAATTTCACAAAAGGCTTTTTGGGAGGCTTATATTCCACACTTTCATGTTTTTCAAAATCCTAAAGAGAAGTATTTCTTGAGTTAAGAGAACAAATGAAACAAAACTCATTTTAGTGATGTCGTCTTACTACAAACAGTAACTACAAAGCTCCTATATATGGAAAAACTGATCAGAAACCATTCAAGCAAAAAGTTTTTCACAGCTTCAGATTTACTTCCAAATTAGAAAGCCTCAGATTTGCTTATTACTTAGATGTGTAAATGAAGTTTATTTATGACAACATATTTACTACAAATAATGTGGGGGAAAAAAAGTATGTACTCGCTTTTTCTTTGGAAGACTTAAAAACTCTTATGTCACATTAATTAAGCTGTGTTTTTCACATTAAAGTTTTATTAGTGCTGCAAAGTGGAGTGACATAAACAGCTTACCTCTGCTGCACTATCATCAAAATATCTCTTCTTCATCTCAGGATCCCAATCCAAAGCAAGGAAAGATCTTTCTAAGATTAAAAATATGTTTTCTCTTAATATTATTTCTTGCTTTACATGAAATTGTATTAACTTTGGGCACTCTTCAAAATGAATTAAACAACGCTAGCATGAATTTAAGATGAAAAATTGACACACAAACAATTTTTCATTTCTAAGAGTTAATTACAGTAGCTAATTATTTATACAGAATTTACTATTGGAAAAAAAAGTATATCTAATAGCACACAGAGAGAATGAAACACTATTCTATGGAATTGGAGTCAGAAAAAAGTATCAGAATGAAACGTTTCCCCTGACTTACCATCAAGCCTGGGTTGCCTATCATCAAATCTAATGTGCCTGGTATCATCTTTGATGTAGTTTATGTCAGTATTCCCTAAATTATTGAACTGGAATGTAAACAAGCGCTTTTTGTGTCCCGTGAGTGGTTGCCCTTTGCAAGTATCCTCGGTACATAATCCATTTTCAGAGTCATTGTCACCTCCAACTGAGTCTTCTGACTGGCTGTTTTCATTCTCTGAAGGAAGTTCCTGATCCTGGCTGGACTCATCATCTTGTTCATCTGTTTCCATTTCACCTGAAACCATTGGAAGAATGAGGAAGAAATGAGATAGAGTAACAATAACTGAAAGACACTACAGAATTAACTTCAGCTTCAAATTGAATACAAAATACTAAAGTTTAGATATTCCAGTCTTACTTGGAGATCCTTCTTCATGTATTCCATTTGGGCCATTACCATTGATACCATGGTCCTTACAGCAATGTAGGGATCCTTCAGTGTCTTCACTTTCAGTACAAGTTTTTACATATCGGCTAAAAACAACAAATTAAAGCAACAGTTAGAATTAAGGGATTTTACATACTTAGAGTGTTCAAGCCAGATAGTTGAACAGTTACAGCAAATCCAGCACTCCTTCCTGATTTACTGAGAATTAATAGTTTGTTTTATTGCCTAACATGTCTGCTGTTACAGGCACACCTGACATTGTGCTCGTCTATGATCTTACATTCTTGGCAGTTACCTGATTTTATACAACTTGATTCTTGGTATTAGTCTCTGTCCAGAAATCACTTCTTTAACTGTTTCTTAATTGTATTTTTTACTCGAAAAAATATAGGGGTTCACTTACAGAAAAAGTTACATCAACAGAAAATGAAGCATAAATTGAAATTAGAGGTTATACGATTTTAATTTCTTCCGCATAATGACACATATTATAGTCTAGTTTCAGAAAGTGTCTACCATGTAGTTTCACAACATAAATTAGTATACAAACTCATACAGTAGATACAGGAGGTATAACTATAGCAGAATAACTGGCAGAACATTTCCATTTTACCAAGCCCTAACAAAAAGTTATATATACAGCAGAATTAATTCCCCTAAACTGACAATACAGATTGACTCTCTACTTCTCAAATAATTTTTGGATGATGTCATGCTAACAAAAAAACCAAATTCAAATCCACGCTAGTTCACATCTAAATGGCTAAAATTTTAGATTTAATATATTTAACAGAAAGCAAATAAAAGACTAAGTACTCAAATTTAATCAGTTTGTTAGCAATGCATGTAAAAGTAAGTGCCTACTGATTCCAACTATTAGCAACATTCATAAGAAATGCGTTTTTCTTTAAACAATAACTTACCACATTCTTAGCAGCAGCAGGTTATACAGTTTATCTTCAGTATTGTTTCTAGGCACTGCTATGAGAAAAGGTTGACCAAACAGTGAAGAACCACTATGGCTGTAGCTAGTGTGCCTGCACTTTTCCCTTAAACAAACAGGAATTATAACTTGTTCTGTATCTTCTGTCCTGTTGATAGCAATTTCAAATCTAGAAGAAAACCAATCAGAAATACTTAGGATAACTGTCATTTAAAAGGCTACAAAGAGGCAAAATTAAAAAATAACCCCCCCTAAGATTTGTCTTTGCCTTATGTCTAGCTTTTAGTCTTTTGCAAATAACTAAAACTGCAAAGAGACATGAAGCGTGTTATCTGTACTTACACATAAATGTCATCACGTTCCATAATACTACTTAGATTTTCATCCATGCCAAATATCCTGTGGAACCTGTGATTGTATATATCAGTAACAATCATCTAAAAAGAAAATGGAATATACATCATTAAATCAGGTCCAATATGCACTAAAATGCTCGCTGTTATGCTTCATATAAGAAATCACTCTTACCTTATCTGCAGCAACACCAGACAAAGCTGACAAGGCTGTGCAAAGATCCAATATATTTCCAATTTTGGGAACAACTACTTTGTACTAAAAAAAATAAAATGTCACTTTAATTTCTTAAGAGAACAAACATGCATGAGGAAAAAAAACGAACAACTTATCACATATTCAGCATATTTCTTTCAGATTCTTGAACTTAAGGTGTAAAGTATGAAAATCAACTAACACAAACTCTTGACAGCTGCTAAAAATGTAGCAGTAATCTTCACAACTTTACTTATACAAACACACACACTTTGAATACTACATTTATTAGTTTATACAATGCTTTTTTAAAACGTTATTTTACTTTCTCCATAAAAAGACTAACAGCACCAATTACTTAGATTTATATTTCAACAGCACCTACTTAAATAAGTATTTAAATAATATGCATGCTATTGACTAGATTCTTAAATTTGGAATATAACACAAGTTGTTTATAAAGTATTCCTGGGGAAAAAAGCAATGGCAGGCAATGGGTAAAGACTGAATTCTAATTTCACATGCAGGGAGAGAGCCTGATGATTAACAGTCAAAGAAAACCCTTCTGTGGCTTCCCTTAGTGCAGTAAACCTGCAGTTTGTAATGAAACTCCACACAGAACTATTACCTGTTATTTGCATGATAAATAAAGACAGGATTAATTAAAAATAAGGTATTATAACTTCGTAATTAAATGCCAAGTACAGCATGTGTTTGGTATCTCCTTAAGTCTTATAGCTATTTAGACTCACAAAAGATCTACTGAGCCTGTACACTTCCCAAACTCTATTCACTCCTGCACAACCATCTCACATGTCACACAGGGTCATCTTCAACTACTGCATGTCCCTTGTGCAAACCTGTTCTCACAAATAATTAAATTTCTAGCAGGCTCATCTCCCATTAGTTAATACATGTCCCTTTATCTTTGACTTTCCTAACTCACATTGCCTTTGAGAACACCCCCTTGTCTCCCCACTTTCCTTCTTATACTCGTCTGATTTCAGGCTTTAAAGCCTTTTTGCATGTTTGCCTGACTGCCTGTGTCTTATTTATTTCACCTACCCCTGCTTAGCTCAGAAGGTACAGCTAGAACCATTTAATCATGAATTTGTTACCATAGCCTGTGTACATTGTTTCACAACATTCTAAGGTATGTAATACCACCCTTCCGAAAAAAGGCAAAGAGATACTCGTTACAAAGAAACCTCATCTGAATTTTTTTCTTTTGACTACTCAGTGATAGCACAGAACTCACAACTACCTGATATATTTGGTCATGGGGTTTTTTGCACCACTTATTGCCAGTACTTCCCTTTTGAGGCGAAGAAACTGAGAAATCAAGTCTGGATTAAGTAGTTTTAAAATTCTTTAAATATTTTTTTATATTTTTTATAACCATACAAATCCATTATAGCAACACTAAAAAAAAAAAAAAAAAAAAGGAGAGCATACATTTCAAACATTATGAAGCCTTATTAACACAAGCATGAAGAAATTACCAATACCTTCCTTGAAACTCAGAGAAACGTAGGAAGGTTTGTATAGTCTTCCTTGGATTTTGTAAGTGGGACTTCATACAAACCAAAAACTAAAGGTTGTTGGATTTGCTACTGTACTTCTAAATTTAAATATGTAAAGAAACTCAGGTTCATTGTTCATGCCACGTGAATCAGGAGCTTTGTACATAAACTAAGAGGCTTACCTGCATAGGCTTTGCGAGCGGATCCATTCTAACTAAATAAACTTCCAAAGTGCGTTCTTTTTTCATGGGTAATGGAAGTGTCAAGTAACAAAAGGGATCAAAGGTTACAGATATCTTAGCACATTCAGGACAAACTAGGGTGGACTTAAAAAGGCCGTGAAATATATCTACAATGATGGAATCATTTCTTTTTAAATGGTTTTCCCAGGCTTCTTCAGCAACGACCTGTAATTAAAGCACAACCTGGGTTATGACAAAGTAGTAGGAAATGAATAGTGAGAATTATTAGTAAGAGCACTCGATAGAACATTCTCAGTTACACCTAAACATAGAAATCTCAGTCCAAAGGACCCTGTAAGTTCTGTTACTACTATCAGGATCATAAGTTTAAAAATGTAGGCTTTTCCTAGGACACAGATTCTGTCAGTCTAATTACACAGTCTGAGAGAGACTTCAAGTGGCTTGGGGCAAGACATAAGCAAATAAAACTCAAAATTCCATCTGAAGTAACTCATACTCGTAACAAAAGAAGTTATCTGTATGCTTGTAGCTCAACGCTAGAAGAGTTTCCCTTAAGAAAGAGTACTGTAGAGAGACAGAACGCTGCATCCTGTAGATATAAGAATAAAAGAACAACAGAATAGAAATTATTTCTCCAACTGAACTCAGTACTGAATTGAAAATAAAGATCTTAAAGCCTTAACACCCTTCCACCCCGCAATTATCTCCCAAATAAACAGAAATTCACACAGGTACTTAAACAAGATCTCCATTTTACAACCTTGGCTAATTTTCTGAAATCTCTGCAAGAAAAGCAACACGTTACCAGTGTCCCAACCTTTCAGTGAACAATCATGTGGAGGTATCTTGCAATGTATAGCCTTGAATAAAATGAAAATGACTGACACTACCTTGTCTGGTCTCCCATCTGCATCCTTCAACTGAATGTAAGGCTTTTTCCTAATTCGATTCAAATCCTCATGTAATCCATCCAACAGAAAAGCCAGTAGCTCTTGACAATCCTGTTGCTGATAACCAGAAAATTGTGGGGCAAATCGTCCCACTTGTGTCTAAAAAACATAAATACAAACACTTCTGGTACCTTAATTAATTCCAAGATGCTGCAGCAGCAAGTTGAAAAGGTAAAACTTTATAAAGTTACAAAAACTTTTTAAGTTATAAAAGATAAGCTTTTCAATGGAGACAGGAAGCCAAAACTAATTCTCAGAGACCAAAGCACCGTTGATGCTTATTTAAATATACATCCAAGGGTTTTTAACAGTTAAATGAATGGACTGCATACCGATGAATATTACTTCAAATTCTTATTCTTGCATATTTCAAGTTTTGTATACTTAAACTACAAAACCGAAACTGACAATGTACATTCAGGTTAAATTTCCTACTGACCTTAAATGCTCTTGGGGTAACGTAGCTGTATTTTCCTGACCACATTTGCTTGATAAGCTCTGCATAAGATTTTGCTATTTCACCTCGCATTCCTAAAGGATTGTCAAAATTCAGCTCTTCTTGGTATTTATCATTGAGAAAGTATTCTGTAAGAGGAGGGGTGTTGCTCAGACACTGCAAATAGAAAGACAGAATTTTTAGAACAGTGGTTTGAACTAGTTCGAACAAAAAATGTTTCAACTTTGTTAAAGCAGCCACGAACAATACTTTTAACTGTAATGCCTAGTACCCACATGGAAGAAAAAAAAAAAAGAAAAAAAAAGTCTTTTCCAGAAACAAATAATGGTTTTAAACCAAGACTGGCTGCAGCTATCATTACAAGTTATGCACAGATAACATTTTTCAAAACCTTTAAGTCAGAATTTATTAGCCATAGTAGTCCAGCCAACCACATTGTGACAACACAATTTGTATTTAGGTTCAAAACAAACAAAAGAAAGTGGTTCTTGATACATGAACAGTAGGCTTTATGAAACTCCTTGCTGAAAGTTGTTATAGATGCACAAAGTTTACAGGGTCTCCGGGAGAGACTGCATAGGGACTTGGAAGAGAGAGCCAATAGGGCTTATTAAATCAAAATACACCACATTGAGAACAACGTGCAAGCAGAAAATAGTTGAAAATAGATTTTTTTTTGGAAGGGATGGGAGAGTGGGGAAGGTGAGGATGCTTGCACTGCTTCTCCTCTTCCAAGACATCTGCTTGTGGATGCTGTTGAAGACAGCAGTCTTGAATCAGAACTGGTGCAGCCCTTCCTATGTTCTTTTAAATTTTGTGAAGCTGTCTAGAGCTGAAATTAGTTCAAGGAAAGCAAGAGCCTTCGTTAAGACTGAGATAATGATTTATCCTCTGTACCAGTTTGTCTCTTCTGTCAGCACTTCAAGATAGCAGGATGTAATCATTGAAGCACGATTTACAATTTTAGGAAACCACTTTGAATTTGTGCGTGCTACTTCTCACATGCCTTTAAACAAAAGCTTTTTCATGATTTGGAAATGATCCCCATGCCATACCTTCACATACAGATTTAGAAAAGTTTCTTCATTAAATATTATAAGCTCTTCTGCATTCCTTCCTCTATTAAAGATTCCGAGACATGTCAAATATTTAATCAGTCTCATCTGCCCTCTTGGTAAACAAGAACAAAGACTAACTCCACATACATACGTAAGATGCAGTAATTGAGACTGGAAGAATTACAACTCTATTGAGTGGGGCAAAAAAAAGTTATTCCTATTTCTGCCTATCATCGCTTTGTAATATTACAAGGCAAAACCAGTCATAATGCTGCAGAGAGATGAGTTTCACACCCCTATTGCACTCCTTCCTTTCTCTCCCATCTCACCTGAAGTTTTCATGAGCTGTCAACACTGCACAAAAATCCTGATATTACAAGGCCCTTTTGGGCACTGAGGGTTGAATAAAGCTCATTTTTTCTCTTGCTACATGGCAAAGAGCTTCTATTCCTAGTAGTGGTGATCCCAAGCCCACCCTTACAGATACCCTCCCATACCTTACAGATCTCTGTTGTCAGTTCTGAACTGATCATTGCAGCTAAGAGGAGAAATACTTGGGTCTCTCAAATCCATACAGAAGCAACCAGAGTTTTCAGGAGAAACTAATGATAAATAAAGCTACACTTTAGGTAAAACTGCGTGTTCAGTCTAAGTGATGTGACAAATCCTACTGCCCAAAGAAGTCCTGTCCCTTCTCTGCTGACCCTCACCTGATAGCACAATAACACCTTACTAACCTGTCAAAAAACTATTTTGCCTCCCCACTTTTCTTCTGGATTACTTTTGGTCTGGTTTAGGAGATCAAATCAATTGAGCTGATCAGTTTGGTGTGAGGACAGCAAAGTCATTCAGATTTATGTGTCCTGTTCAACTTAGTAGTTTAGGGTTGTTTGTTTTAGAACACAGGCATAGGTAAACTAACAAGTATAGCCACAGATAAAGAATAATAGAAACCAAAAAAGCTTAAAAAATACAGTACAACTACAGAAAACAGTTTGTGAACTAAAGTAGTGACAGAACAGCACTTCATTTCAGGTACGGCAGTCTCCACAAGCTTCCTTTAACCAACAAAACTTGTGTGAAGTGCTCAGTCTCTGAACCTAAACTGGTCGTTTAGGTAAATGATCATGGGAGAAGACTGAACAGAATGTAGAAACTCCAAGACCAACTATGAGACAAACCACAGAAGAGAAGGATCAGTCTTCAGCATGACAAAGGTTAACACTGAAATTATACTTCCCCGTTACACGTTAATTACTTGGAAAAAAAATATTTTTCTGTAGCAGAGCAATCCACAGATAACAACTATTTATGTAATCACTATCAAAGGATTATAATCAACCTCCAAGAAAATTAGTAAAATAATATGACTGGATGGAACAATGTTTCCTGTAAGTATTGCGGTTCTTCAGCTGTCCTACTTAATAACAATTTTAAGTAAGGGACATTGACATTCCATATTTCAGTCTTCCGATAAAAGACCAAGAGCTGACTGAAAGAAAGATCCAATAGGAGAAAAAATTAATTACTTTAAGCGCTTTAGACAAAAGTAGGATAGCCCAGTATAGTGTCAGTCATGGTGAAAAGCGTTCAGCTAATACACCCCCTTAACTCAAACTAAGTAAACCTATGGCAACTGAAACAGAGCACTAAAAACTTAATTATTTCAGGTTTCGGTGAAAGATGTTATGTTTTGACTGGATATACTCACAGCCATAAGTAACTGTAGAGGGAATTTGGATCAGCTTTCTAAAGAAAGAAAACTGCTGAAATACCCCATTGCAAAGCTCTCAACACCCGTTGTTCCAAAGTCAGGCATACATAATCACACTGATGGAAAAAACAAAACTGAAAACGGAGCTGGGGGGAAGAAGTGTTTTCAATTAAAACATTTACTTTCATTCTTCTCCTTTTCTGAATCACAAAATTAAAACTTTGAAAACGCTCAGGTTTTCACTGCAAAAGGAAAAAAAATACAAACAAACCACTTTCCACAGAGCTCTAATCACTAGTATCCCACCAAAAAGGCAAAGCAATACTTTGGAAACATCCACAGGTGGCAGCACAGCAATGCTTCAAAAGATCCATATTATTCTATTTTTTTTTCAGCTTAGAACATAGCCATGTACATTAAGTGAACATGAATAAAACATCTACTTGCCAAATACCATTTTTGGGGTTTTTTTTTGCTTGATATGGCTTCAAACATTCATAATAATGTTTTCATAAAGTCCACAAGCTCCCTTTTATCTTTCCCGTTTTATTTAATGCTCAGATCTGCAAAAGCAGACATTCAGGCCTTAGGAATAAAAAAATCAAGCCTTAGGTGTTAGCAGAGAAGTAAATTAAAATTAGATACATGGAATACCCCTTCAAAAGAATCTGAAAAATCAATACAAAAGTTCCAATACAACCAAAATATGAAAGAATATTGAATTACTGCCTTTTAAAATACGAAACAGTCATAAGACAACAGCATCTGGGGGGAAATACAATGGAATCTTAACTTTCTTGGCCTTACTCCTACTCAGCTTGCAGCTGCTTGTGGTACCGCAGAGGATCTTAATGATCTCTTCACCATCTCCCCTCTAGTTGTCTTGAGCTTTGAAACACTGAAAACCCCTACTTGGACAAGCAAAAATCTCTTTACAATCATCACTTAGAAGGATGAAGAAGCAAGCCTAATCTTACCCATAGATGGAAGAACTGTTAGTGAAGTTGCAACAAAAGTTAAGAAACTGCCAGGACCATCACACTTCTACCTAGTAAAGTTACAGGACAAAAAACTTCAGACAAGTTTGTCAGACTGGGACAGCAAGATGTGCAACGAACTTGCCCTCTTCTTCAAGGAACACTGATAACAGTTCTGATGAAAACCATCTTCACTGCACATGAGATGAGAGCAAAGAGAAGCTGTCTGAGAAATGGTTTCTGAAGCAGAAATGGCTTTTATGTGAACACTAAGGGGCCTCAATGTTGTCAGGAAAAGACAAAGATCTGAGAAAATGGTAATCAGCAGGACAGTAGATAAATTAAACTCTGCTTCTGTTGAAGGAAACTACATTGTTTACATTCAGCACTGCCTGAATGGAAGGGATCAAAGCAGAGCTTTTGGAACAGAACATGAACAGAACTGGAAATTATTTCAGAGTTAAAACTCTGCAGTGGACTATTTTGTTTAAAGAAAACAGATTTATCGTGATGAACAACCCTGTGTTGACATAATTGTAACGGAGGACATCTGAGAAGGTAAATAATCTAAAATAGGTAATCAAAGCAGCTCAAAGAATCACAGAATAGTTGAGGTTGGAAGGCATCTCTGGAGATTGACTAGTCTAATCCCTTGCTCAAAGAAGGGTCACCTGAAGCAGGTTGCTTGGGATTGTGTCCAGTCAGGTTTTGAGCATCTCCAAGGGGACTGAGGCTCCCTGGAAAACCTGTTCCACTGTAAAAAAGAATTTCTCATATTTAAATGGAATTGCCTGTGCTTCAGCTTGTGCCCACTGCCTCTTCTCCTTTCAGTGGGCACCACTGAGAAGAGTTTGGCTCTGTTTTCTTTAGTCTCCCTCAGCAGGTATTTCTACATATTTACAAAATTGCCCTGGAGCCTTCTCTTCTCCAGGCTGAACAGTCCCAGCTCTCTCAGCCTCTCCACGTACGTCAGATGCTGCAACCTGAATTGATCACCTTTGTGGCCTCTCACTGGTCTTGCTCCAGTATGTCCCTGTCTCTCTGGTACCAGGGAGCCCAGAAGCAAACCCAGCACTCCAGGGGTGTTACCGTCCAGTGCTGCCTGGAGGGGAAGGATCACCCCCCTCAGTCTGCTCGCAACAATCTTCTCAGTGCAGCCCAGGAGGCTGTTGGCTGCCCTGGCCACAAGGTCACATTGCTGGCTCATGTGCAGCTTTTATTCCAGCAGGATGCCAGGTCTGCCAAGCGACTTTCATCTGGTCACCCATCCCTTACTCCAGTGTGTACTGGTGCCTGGGGTTATTCTTCCCCAGGTGCAGGCCTTTGCATTTCCTTTGAATTTAATGAGATTCCCATCTGCCCATTTCTCCAGCCTCTGAACGGCAGCACATCCATCGGGTGTATCAGTCCCTCCCTTCCAGTTTTGTGCCATCTCTAATCTTGCTGAGGGTGCACTCTGCTCCCTCATCCACATAGAGCACCCGACATTCCCAAGCAGAATTCCCTAGTCTGCCATTCACATACTATCTGGGGCCATCCCTTCATTGCTTCAGAGATTAGTCAAGATCAAATGTTTTCAGAGTGCTTTGGCCATAGGCATTACACCTCTACCCAGAATCATTCAGGGTTACTCCAGTAATAGCAGGAGGTGACACATCACTGCACTAACTTGCCATTAATTTATGCTTTCAGCATAATTGGAAAAAAGGTAGTCAATTGGTAGCAAGGGGAAGAAGACAGAACTTGTAGTCTGTGAGACCTTAGTGTGTTAAGAACACAATATACTTCCACTAAAAATATTTCCATGGATTTCTTAGAAACACTAAACTCTGAACAATATTTTCTTTAAGAGATGTAGTAGGTGGAACTGAAAGATACTTTACACTTCCTTGCTAAGAAAGCTGCCAAATAATGCATTTGAAGAAACATACCACCAAGGACAAAGGTACCGTGCCAAACTAAAAGCTGCACTGCTCATTAAACACCTAATTTTCTTACCCAGAGCACTGTCTTGTGAATCAGCAAAATTGTATTGACTAATTTTCCCTACAGTTTCTCTGAACTTAATTTGAACACTTGATTCCCTAGATATAGTTGAAAAAGCAATGAGGTCAAAGCTGACATGATTTGGAACGCAGACCTCAATTAAATCCAGTTAACAACACTTCAGAGGTTTTTGACATAAGACTGCGTTGATTACAAAACACAAATTCCAGAACTAAACAAAATCAAATTAAACTACTAGTTCTTTCTGAACATCAATTCCCCTATCACTCCAGCCTCCACTTAAAAGGATTAAGGTTTTTTTTTTGTCTTGGTAAAAGTAATACTAGGTATACTAGTACTTATCTTGCAATCATAACAAAGAAACAGGTTATTAGATTCCTGTAAAATATCTCATCCATGAAGCAGCAGCTATTCAAAGGGGAAAGGTCAAAGAGAAATACGTTCAAAGGTTCCCTACATGTTAACCTGTGCGATAAAAGTACATAACAACTAGTTAGAAATAAAGGCCCAGTAATGCACCAGTTATGTACTTTTTGACATTTCAGCGCATCCCAAAATGAAAAAGTATTTTTCTTGAACTTGCATGAATGGGAATCATTAGAAAAAGCAAAGAATTCCACTTAGGCATTCCCTCATATAGAATGCTGATAAAATCTCTTTGTGACATTGATCACTACGCATGACACAGGGGAAACAATGAATACAGTTATACATAACAACTTTTCTAGTATATCAATATAGATGTATTACTTCCTCACTCTTAATTCTACCCTGCTACTTAACAGAGTCTCTTAATATTAGTTTCCAAACATGACAAAATATAACAAGATATTAGTTTCCAAGCAATAAAACAAGCTCAATTTATTCTAAAGTACGTACCTGAATTGCTGAATTCATGAAACACGTATTCCCCAAGTTACTCAGGCCACACAGGCCTGGCTGCTCATTGTGTCTTCCTGGCTCTGAATAATCATAGTTCTTATAAGCAGTATATGATGGGAGACAATAGTTTGAATTTTTCACACTGTAAAAAAACAAAACGTCTTTCAAAATGTAAACATGTACTCTATAGTACTTTAATACATACAAGTATTTTGTAAGCTTAAATGGTTAAAAATGTTAAAGCAACTTCTGTGAACAAGAAAGGATTTTAAAGAAGTATTTAACTATGGTAATAACATTAATTTCAATTTGAAAGTCACCAAAATCTAATGTACTGCATTAACTGTAATTATTATATCCCTACCCCTTTTTGATAGGAGCAGCTTCACAGCTTACTCTATTCTTCATTGCTCCATCAAATTTAATACACTCAGACTTTAGACACCACCAGCAGCAATCAATCATTTATGTCCCTTTTGCATCCTGCTACTGCAAGACTGAGGTCGGTGGGAATGGGAATGCAGAGTTACAGGTGAAAGCTGAGATTTCCAAGGCCACTGTGGCATAGCTGCCTCACTGCATCAGAGGCTCTATTTATAGCTTCCCTGCTAGGACAGCACAATCCAGCATGCAAATGCAGGAGAGCCTTGAGAGGTAAAAGAATGCGCAAAATGCCTTGTCACAACTTCATTCTAAAAGGCTATGATGCATCTGTTTGGAGAAACTGGAGAAGACTAAGATAGGTAAAATGGTAAGATTTAAAGCAATTTCTTTCCAGATGAAATCATGCAAATACTAAATATAGAATAGCCCTCAAAACAGTAAAGTAAGCATATCCAAGAACACTAGAAAGGCAAAAGAATCTTGTAAGAAAATGCTCTGTAATATTACAGATGTTAGAAAAAACTATCAACCAGAAAAGTTAAACTCTTTCTTAAACTATTTCAGGCACTGATCATAATGAAATCTGTGTGATAGTAGCCTTGGCTAAAGTTCAAGAGTATTTCTGCAGTCACTAAGCATTATTCACACTAGAAGCAACCTGAACAAAAACGTGAAAGTCAGTTGCTAAGAATCACAAGGAACAAAATGCAGTGCAAAGAATGTATCCTGATAAATAATTGAGATTTATCATTGTAAAAAGTCTGAGGATGTAAATGCCCAATGGTACACTCCAGCAATTATTCCTATACAGCATCACACTCCTTACATCCAACTGAATTCCAACTGTCCCCTCACTGCACAATTACTCACTTTTCATGAATAACAGTTGTTTTAATCACAAGATTTAGTGAAAATTTCAAACAGAAAGGAAGAAAGTTTCTCCCTCTTTTGATAGCATCAGAAATCTGTGCAGTTTATAGCTTCACTGTCCATATAGCTGCTGTTCTCAAACTTTTACATCTGATCATTTATTTTTAATAGCTTACTTTCCTATAAGTCCTTCCCTCTTCTATACACACACATGTTATCTGCTCTCTGGCTTAGTCCCCAAACTAGCTAAGTGGCACTGTGCTTACTGGTCATTCTCTGAAAAATCCCTGTAAAGTTAGTTTTGCCAGTTCAGCTTCCCTGGTTCACCCATGCATTACAGAACCCCAGGGAAAACTACCTTCCATCTCCCTTTGCAGCTACTGCAATCAACCCCAATTCCCTTAAGGTGGCAAGCCTTAGTTCCCTCAGGAAGAAAAAGCACAAGCTGGCCACTGGGGCTATTGCAACCTCTACAATGTAGCCACCCCCAAACCCAGCTCAACACCAGGAACAGAAATGCACGTGTACAAAGTACACAATAAACTTCTACTTTCAGCCCTGCTTGCTGCCTACTACTTTCCTCACCTAGCACAAAGATTACACTTTTCACACGGTTAACAGAAATCTCTTTTAGAAATTTAGGAGATGTAGGGGTATTAAACAGACTCAATTGAATTCTCCTAAGGATTTTTACTCCCCTTCTTTTTCCTTCTCTGTAGCTTTCTTCCCTTCATGAACTGCCACCTTAGGAAGGACACTAGAAAGCTAGGAAATGCAACTGGAATCTTTTGGCCATAGTGCGTTAATGTGAAAGATTTCCTCAAATTAGTTGAGTAACATCATGATAATTTAATTCAAGATAGATCCCCAGAGTTGGTTTGCTCTAAGGGACAAACTGTCAGAGCTTACTTCTCAAAAGGGAAAGTCATTTCTGAGCTCTTCCATCTTCTGTACTGACCCAAAGAAATACATTTGAGGGGTTTAGAGAACATGGTTACCACATTCATCCCGTGAGTGAGGTCTATTCATACATTTTTCTTTCAGGTTTCTTTGATACTTTATCAAAATTTATCAAGTAAAATACAGGGTCTACTATGTGCAGGACAGTAGGAGATGTCCCTTTACAGCTTTATCAGTCTGCAAACTTCATTTTTTCTGGAAGATGTATTTTTATTTAAATTACATTGTGCCTCTGCTTTTCATGCTTTTGAGGCTGGACAAAAAATAGAGCATTATAAATAGCCAGTAGTAAATGGTTAACAATAGAAAGCAAGCTAAGATGCAAGGCAAGTCTACATAAACTTCACTCAAACAGAAATGCCCTAGAAAAAGTAACTTGTGACAGCATGTCCCCAGTCTCCATCTGCTTTTCCTGCAAAACCTTTAGAAAGTTACCTTTAACAAAGGAACAATGCATGGAAAAGCAGAGGGGCAGTATTAGAATGGGGCGCTCAGGTTAGGGCAATAACAGAAAGAAAACACTGATGGCTCTTAGGAGAAATTACTGCTCAAAAATAAAGCAAGCCTTGAAAAAATGAAACCATCTTCAGAACCTTCAACAGGTAGACAGGGTTCTTGAAGCAGTAAAAATGGTGAAGTGAGGTTTCTGAACAAGATTTTATTAACTGTAAATCTATAAATTTTGAGTTGCATGTGCCATTATTGAAAGGACTTCTTTGTATTGCCTGTATCCTGCCCTTAAACCTCAAAGTAACTTTCAGATGATGATGAACCCAGAGCGCTCATTGTGTAGCTGGAGTTCTGGGAAGCGTGGATTTGGAACAGAGAAGTTTGAAAAAGTATCACTAG
This sequence comes from Calidris pugnax, assembly GCF_001431845.1. Classification (NCBI taxonomy): domain Eukaryota; kingdom Metazoa; phylum Chordata; class Aves; order Charadriiformes; family Scolopacidae; genus Calidris; species Calidris pugnax. The sequence continues at coordinate 23,830,208 of NW_015094506.1, forward strand.
CTTTGCAAGGGACACAATTGGACAGCAGAGTGCTACACCCCAATAACAGGTGCTGCAAAACTAATTTGATTTGCAAGAACTAGCCTAGAAAATTAAAAGTTTGGAACACTTACTGAGCTCCATAATATCTCAACCACCTTAATGCACTGCCAAAGTGTTTGTGACCAGCCACCTTAACAAACCCGTAATCGGGTTCCATCAATTTTTAGAGATGCCTGAAGCAGCAGGAGAGGCCCGTGTCACTACACAAAGAGTACTGCCTTTGTTATTGTTCATGATCATCATCTGGAGAGCAAAAGATAATATTATAATCTATTTAAAGTAAAAAAAATAAATCACCTTCCTCATAATACTTGCTTATGTGTCAAGTGCAACATGAAGAAACTGATTCTACAGGTGACAAAATTAACAGTTGTACTTCTTGAAATAAGCATATTGAAATATACCAAGCATGTGAACAAAGCTGCCCACTGGCTGTCTTCTGACAAGCTGACACTACTGAATGATGAAGCAAGTCTTTCTAAGAGCCTGAAACAACGGTTACAAATAATGAAAACAAAACAACTTTTCTCTTAACTCCCCAAGCAAAATCCCTACTTAAATGTTTTTAATCCCCTCCCGACATAATTTTAAAAAATACCATATGTGACATGAAATGTATTGCTTTGTAAGAGCAAAATACAGAAATTCCAGTAAGACTTAAATGATGCGTCTCTCCCTGCTCTTCTGAATCCACTAACACATATTACGCTAATCCTCCTATGTTACTCTTTCAACAAGATCACCTGTAAAGGCAAAAGAACATTAATGATCAATTATTTTGAATCCTCCATTCCATCAAGTGCAAACTCACATTTACAGAAATGAAGGCTTTGTGAGTGAGCTATTTCTATTATCTAATGTATGACTAGCTCAACACACACAATAAAGTATTTACCAATTTGAGGCTTACTATTACTCAAAACACCTTCTGGATGAGACAAGTGTTGCAGAAATGCATATCATATAAAGAAACATGGTACTCTCCAGAGCTTTAACATAATCTGTACTCTATAGCCAAACTATAATAATTGCAAAACCAGGCTTGCAATGACTACCATTTATCACTATTACTACACACAACCTGTTGTTTGCTTTTTCTGCCTTACAAATCAGCTTTGTCAGCTAAAATTATCTTCAAAACAAATGTTGGTATTTCTTTTAATCTCATGTCCATATGGAGGAGCCAATGGATCCTGGAACGCCACAACAGTATGATTTCGCTACTGGGCTAAAGATAACGTGCAGTGTAAGAGACAATAAGGCAGAAACATGAAAATAAATTCCAGGCAAAGCTGACATGAATAGTTAATTAAGAAAGTAATGAAAAGAAAATAGCAATAACTAATAGAAAAGAAGTACTTTTGTAGGCAAGGAGATAATTGCAAGAAAAGTGGAACATAAGAAGAAACTCATCTCAACCCAGAATGATATAATACCATTACATACTGAGGTGCATCTTTCCATTTAGCTTTTGAAGTGTAAAATTCTTAATGCAGCAGTATATACTTCAGAGTACACAGTGTATTAATTGATATGACTTCTCTGTTACTGAATTCATTTTAATCTTGAACACGTATTTTGACAGAAATGCTGCTCAAGTTTCTCCTGTATTATACATTGTAGTGAATTATAAATTTGTGATTTTTAAAATATTTATTTTAAATGCAACATGATTGAATTATTGCATTGTAAGGATAACCATATACTTCTGCACTGAGTATCTGTCTTAAATAACATCCAGGTATATAGCATTTTGAGTTACAAGAGAAAACTGGCGACTATTTCATAACACTATAGAGAATATGTACCTAGTATCTGATTTACAGATGTTTAGTTATAGTTAAGGCACTTCAAAGGACCAATTCCTTATAAAATCTGAATTATATATCACTCCCTTTTAAACACGTATTTCTGTTGAAAATCCTCAAATTCAAAAGCAAACAAAAAACAATCCCAGAATTTTACCTTAAGTTCTAAAAGTTCCCGGTTTTGCTCCAAAATAAACCAGAAAAATGAAAATGAAATCAGCTAAAGCAAGTGAAGAAATTACCTTTAAAAGCTAGCAACAGGTTTCATAAGAGCTTCCTAAAAATAACTAGAACATCACTAGGGAGAAGCTAACATTGAAAAAAAAAAAAAAAAAAAAAAAAAGAAAAAAAAAAAAAA